>NW_008341810.1:5042084-5044584 GCF_000622305.1 Nannospalax galili | reverse complement strand
CTCACCCCCACTACAGTCGTCCCTTTATACCTAGTCATTCTCCTTGGGCCTTTGGGCTCTTAATCTGCACAAGGAAACAGAATCTGGATAGGGAGTGCAGTGGGGAGGTGGAAGCTGAGCAGGTCTTGAATTGGGTTTGGGGCCAGAGTCAATGGGATTTTCCTGGGAGTTTTCTGAAGTTGGGACAAAGAGGGGCCAGTTGGATACTCAGTTCCCATTTCTGCATGTTGGCCCCAAGACTGAGCACTGTGGGAATGTATGGGGACACATCCTGGCCATGGACTTGGTTCTCTACTGGTGGGATCCCAGTTATTTCAAGGGTGGCACCTGACCACAGTTAGTTTTGGGGTAGGACATAAGTTTTAGATGTCACATGTAACAACAGTTAAGAAAATGACTTGAGGGACTGGAGAGATGGCTCAGAAGTTAAGAGTACTGTTTGCTTTTGCAGAGGACCATCATTCAGTTCCCAGCACCACATGGCAGCTAACAACTGTCTGTAACTCCAGTTCCAGGGGATCTGATACCCTCTTCTCACCTCTTTGGGCATTGCACACATGTGATACACTTATATTTATGCACACAAAACACTCATACATATAAAAAAATAAATAAATAATGTTTTAAAAAGATAATGATTTGGGGCTGGAGAGATGGCTCAGTGGTTAAGAATACTGGATGTTCTTGCAAAAGACCTGGTTTCAAATCTTAGCACCCACATGGCAGCTAACAACTGTCCATAACTCCAGTCCCAGAGTATCCAACAGCCTCTTCTGACCTCTGCAGGCATTGCATGACATGGGTGCACTTAACTATATGCAGGTAATACACACATACACATAAAATAAAAATAATAAAATTAAAATAAAAAGGCACGTGGGAGGCCACTTTAAGGATGCCCGCTCATAATCGGAGGATGCTCTCAGGGAGTATGAAATTGTATATAAACATATAGCAAAGTGTTTGGGCTCAAAAAATATAGGTGCTTCTATCAATCCTACAGATGCATCCTTCAGACATACATACCATGTGCTACCTGAGACCCCCATGCCATCCTGGGGTTTTATACTATGGTCTGTGCTTTATGGATAAACAACCAGAAATGTAAAGAGATAAAGTTGAATGATGGTGCCCAACTGATCACTGGAGCTGCAAAAGGATACGAACTTGGGTCCTCAGGCTCCCCAAATAGCCCTTTGCTGTAGGCATCCTTCTTTGAATGGTCCTTGTAGCCCTTAAAGGAGGCTAGGACAACCAATTCTATTTTGATTTCCTGTTGACTCCAGAATTAAGGGAGTTGTCTAGTCATCTCCCTGTGCCTGACACACTGAAATGCTATTCAGGAATTTGTGCCTTTGAGCCTTAAAAATTGACAAGCTTCCTTCCTAAGTTGCTGAAGGCCAGATCAGAGTAGGAGTCAGTTGCTGGTCCCTGTCTATCAGACTTTGAGCATTGTTACAGTGATGTTTTATGTTGTGGTCATCGGTATCAATACTCATGGGATCTGAATGTGGATTTTGTACTATAATCTCTTTGAGATTCATTTTCCTTATCTAACAAAGAAAATTATAATTTCTACCTCCTACAGGCATGTTCAACCTGTACACCACAGGTTGCATGTAGCCAAGGATGGCTATGAATGTAGCTCAATACATTAGATTAATAGATGACGGTGTCATGTTGCCATGTCAAAGGGCCTGACAGGCCTGTAGGGGAGTGTAAGGAATGTCACCAAGGAGTGACTATAGTGATGTGCAAAGATGACACTCTTGTCTTCACAGAGCTTCAGCCAAATGTGACCCAAGAGTCGCATTACCAGGACATTCCAAACCCTAGTCAAGGCTGTGATCTAAGAAAAGTCGCAGGGAGCCAGTTGTACATCCAATGGACAAATGTGCTCTGGTGTGGGTCTGGGATTGAGGGAGAAGGCCCTGAGATGACAGTTGTGGTGATTGTCAAAGGTAAGACCATGGGAAGAAAAATCTGAGCAGAGAAAACAGCTGCCCAGATGCTGGGGGAGAGGGGTGGGCTAAAGGTTTGGCATGGGGAGAAGACATGGGGCACAGGGTAGGAGACAGGGAGAGGGAAAAATGGGCTTCAGAGGGAGGCAGGACTTCCAGGTCATGTGCTCTTCCAGGTCAGGCTGAAGAGCTGCACTGTAATTAAGAATGACAGTATATGGGCTCCAGTGGGGGGGAAGGTCTATGGGAGGGTGCCATTTGGGAAGTGGGTATATAGATGAATAAGATTGGGACGTTCTGTATGATATACACACTCAAAATAAAATCAACAAATAAAAAAATGAGTTATATTTGAGGAAGAAGCATAAAAATTTACTTCGTGTTAATTACTAGAGGTGATAAACAGTACCATTGTGTATTAGTCAGGGTTCTCCAAAGAAACAGAACCAGTAGAATGAATATGTATAGAGATTTATCAGATTAGCTCACAGGATAGAGTCTGAGTAGTCCAACAATGGCTGCACCACACTGGAGAGGCT
>NW_008341810.1:4962378-5042000 GCF_000622305.1 Nannospalax galili | reverse complement strand
CCAAAATATCAGCTAGTCTTCAGTCTACAGCAGCAAGACAAACTCATCAGCGAGAGAGAAGGCAAGCAGCAAAAAGCCTGGCGTTCTGCTCTGCCTTGGTCTTTTATACTGGCTGCCATCAGAAGGTAACACCCACATTTAGGGTGTGTCTTCCGGCTTTAGAAGATCCAATCTTTCATTTCAGTTAATCTCAGATCCAATCAAGTTGACACCCAGGATTAGCCATCACACATTGAAATCTACCTGATGATTTTATACCCATATTCAGGTGCCAAGGATCTGAATGGAACTGACTGTGACTAGTAATAACCAGATACATAGAGATTAGAGACACGTGCAAACATCTAAGTGTTAGTAGCATTAAAAATGAGTCTTTCTGTAGGAAACAGTATATTTTAAAATGAAATGGAGATCTTTTTTAAAGGTTAAAACCTCATTCAATTTTATGTCTTATAGGGTTTATACTGAGTTCAATATTGTATAACTGTATTGATTCAACTGTGAACCTAAAAATTTACAGCCACTTTTGAAAGCGATGCATCTTTGCTCTGGAAATTGTTATTGAATATGTTAAGCTGTAATGAAATGCTTCTTCTAATCATGTGGTTATTAAATAAATAATTTAAAAAAGAAGAGGGGGTCCAGCCAGAGACTAAATAGGGGACAGAAGGACCTCAGGACCAGAATTCTCAAGAATCTAGTGATCTGAGGGTGGAAACTCAAGAGCCCTAGAGGTCTAGAAGACGTAAAAGATGCCAGAGTCTGGAGTCAGGAGTTAAAAGCCCAGGACCTGGAAAGCCAATGGGAGAAATTAGAAGATGGAAAGGACAAGTGGGCCAAAACCCACTCTGCTGGATCCTTCAGAGGTGGAGATACATGTTTATGTACATGCCTTTAAATGTGTTTCCAGACCCATAGACTGTACAATACCAAGAGCAAATCCTATTGTAAACCATGGACTCTGGGTGATAGTGACACATTCTGTGGGTCAAAAGTCACAGTAAATGTGCTCTCCTGGTAGGGGTTCTGATAATAGGAAGGCTGTGTGCATTACTGGGTGGAAACACTCAACTTCTGCTCAATTTTTCTGTGAACCTATTTCTGCTCTAAAAACACAGTTTTTAAAATTAAAAAATAAAAATAAGTAATTAAAAAAATGATCCTCATAAATATAGCAATGTATATAATTAGAAACAAAACCAAGAAAATACACTGTATCTTAGCAATCAACATCAATAAAGATATTTCCCATTTTTATGTAACTAAGTAAAAGTCTATGACATAGAATTATGGAGGTCATTTCTTGTTAGTGTATATATGAAGTCTTCAATAAATTACTTTCCCTTTTGTTTGCTCTATTATATGTAGGAAAGCATTGAGTACTGAAATTATTTGTGCTAAAATGCTTTTTAAAATGTATGATACTTCATCAATTTGGAATCTGTTCATTTATGTAGCTCAGTAATCGCATCTTAATTTTTCCATGCCTTCCTCACTTGAAATATCACAGTGACCACAGACTAAATATCCATGTTTGGATTATTACTAAAGTTTATTATTTTATTCTTTTCCTATGATCTAAATGTTTATTCTTGAGTCAGCAAAATGTTGCTTATGTCAAAACTGAAATAAATTTACTTTCCATAAAAATCTTTAAATTAGATTTTAGTTTGAAAAAAAGAATGACATTATGGTTGGTGGTGTTATAAGAGTAACACATGAACTATTTTTTTATTTCTTTTTTTTATTTATTTTAATTAAAAGAAGCATTTCATTACAGCAGCATTAACCTATTCAATGACATTTTTCTGAGCTAGGGTACATCTCTTTCAAAATTGGCTGTACATTTCTAGGTTTACAGATGAATTATTATGTTTATATAATCTTTTACTCATTATAAACTCTATAAGACATAAAATTAAATGAGGTTCCAATGTTTAAAAAAGATCTCCACTGCATTGTCAAAACACACAGTTTCATACAGAAAAATTCATTTCAGGGCTCTTGACATTGAGACATTTTCACATGCATTTCTAATCTCTATATACATGACTATCACTGGTCACAGTCGCCCACCTTCTGAGCTCCTCGGCATCTGAGCATGAATACAAACTCGTCAGATAGACAGCCTTCCTCTCCCACTAGAGCCTCCATACTCTGCTATCCCTGCCACTGTCCACTGTGCTGTCAGCACCCCCATCCAATCCCCCCTATCTGCCCTTCTGGTAACTTTTTTAAAAAATTATTGAGAATTTGATACATGCATATAATGTGTTTTGATCAAATCCATGCCCACCCCCTCCCCTCGAACTCCTCCCATATCTCCCCATCAATTTTTCTGACAACTTCGTATACTCTTTCTTTTTTCAGGGCATGGGGCTGTCTGCTACTCTAACATTCCCCACTCTGAAGAGGTAACCCTAAAATCTTTTTGGGATTAGATAAGAGATCCTAAATACTTTTGATGTTTTTGGCCTTTGGAACAGAGTATGTTGCTAAGAGGCCCAAGGACATTTTGAGTTTTAGCCAAGAAACTGGCTACTTTTCTTTGGAGGTCTTTTTACCCTAACTGTCTAGCTAATTCCTACCTCCTATTTTTATCACACCATCCTCTGAAGAGGTTGCCTAAATTGCCAATAAGGAATTGGGAAGCAGACTGCTCTGGCTTCTACCATACTGAACAGGGACGTGGGTTAAGGCAATTGGGGTACCCCTTCAGTGGGTCTAACTAAAAGACTTCCAAATTGCATAACTGTTATCTGTAGGGAGAAAAGAAAGTCCTTGACTGCTGCCTAGGAGATGTGAAGGAAAAGTAAAGGCAAGAGTAGTTAGCATTACAAGTTCTAGACAGGGCACCAGAAAAAAGTCAGAACAGGGAAAATTTCAAATGTTCATATCAGAGTCCACTAGAGTTTCTTGACAAGAGCTTCCAAAAGCCTCCCTCTATTTGGTTCCACCTCTTTTTTGTTTTGTCTGCCAAGGCTGGACTCGAGAGTAAGGGACTCAGGATTTGTTTTCAGACACTTTGATAGTTGTTAGAGTGGCTAGAATCAGTGTCAGTTCCATCTCAAAGGTTTCCAGATAGGGGGGCAAAACAAATTTAGCCATCATTTCAGAACAATAGTGGGTTGTCTCTCTGAGCTACAAGTGGGCACTACAGTATTTCAGACAAGGTCTGAAGTCTTACATCTGAGCAGCACTTTCTGCTTAGAAACAAAATCATCAATGGAATATCATTGAAGACCCAAACCTAAGTAGAGCCTATTTCAGCCACCTGATACTGACAAAGGTGACAAGAACACACAATGGAAGAAAGACGGCATCTTCAACAAATGGTGCTGGCAAAACTGGATCTCCACCTGTAGAAGAATGAAACTAGATCCTTATCTTTCACCTTGCACAAAAGTCAACTCCAAATGGATCAAGGACCTCAGTGTGAACCTGGAAACCCTGAAACTATTAAAAGAAAATACTGGCAGTAACTTACAAGATATAGGTGTAGGAAAGGATTTTCTAAATAGGACAGAAGTTGCTCAGGAATTAAGGTCAGCAATCAATAGGTGGGACCTCATTAAAGAGCTTCTGTACAGCAAAAGAAACAATCAAAAAAGTGAAGAGAAAACCCACAGAGTAGGAAAAAAATCTTCACCAGTGACACATCTGACAGAGGTTTAACATCCAGAATATATAAAGAACTAAAAAAACAAAGAAGCAAGAAACCAAATGACCCCATGAAAAGATGGGCTAAACAGAGAGTTCTCAAAGGAAGAAATAAAGATGGCTAAGAAACATCTTAAAAAGTGTTCAACATCATTAGTAATTAAGGAAATGCAAATTAAAACCACCTTAAGTTTTCACCTTACCCCAATCAGCCTGGCTAGGATCAAGAGAACAAATGATTCCAAATGCTGGAGAGGATGTGGAGAAAGGGGAATGCTCATTCACTGCTGGTGGGATTGCAAACTGGTGCAAGCCCTGTGGAAACAGTGTAGAGAACTCTTAAAAAACTAAAAATGAACCTACCATATGACCCGGTTATACCACTCCTTGGCGTATACCCAAAGGACTCATCCTATGCAGAGACACTTGTACAACCATGTTCGTTGCTGCTCTTCTCACAATAGCTAAGAGATGGAAGCAACGTGCCCCTCAACTGACAAGTGGTTAACAAAAATGTGGTATATTTACACAATGGAGTTCTATTCAGCAGTAAAGAAAGATGAAATAATGAACTTTGCAGGTAAATGGATGGATCTAGAAACTGTTACACTAAGTGAAGTAACACAGACTCAGAAAAACAAGAGACGTATGTTCTCCCTCATTTGTAGATCCTAACACCAAATCCTTTTAAATTCCATGTTCTTTTAATAAGATGATGCTGTACAGCAGTCTCTTCTGTATGAAATAACTACCATCATCAGGACTTCAGCTGTGCTTGTTTGCTAAACATTGTCACAATTGGGCTTGTTGACGGTTGTGCTCCTTCATTAAAGGAGAGTCAAGTAGGGTCATTGGACCCTCACTGGAGTATCCAGCCACTCTTCCCGGCCAATTGGCCCTAATCACACCTGGTCTCCTGGATTTGGGGAGGGCTAAAGTATATAATCTGGGGAAGGCTAGGAAGAGAAGGCTTGATCCATGCTGGGTAAAGGCTTTCCAGTGTTCATACTCCCAGGTCACTCATACACCTCAGCAACCCCTCAGTCATCTCTGTAAGTAAGTTCAGCAAATTCATTGGTTCCCCAGGAAAACTTTAAACATTGGTTTGACACTAGAACCTTAAAAGGGTATAAGTATTTCTTAGTATCCCCAGGAAATAAATTCTCACAACAGATGGAAAATTTATTTGTTAATGTTATTATGTCTCACAATTATTAAAAAAGAAAATAAGAATGTAAAAGATGTTAAAAGGATACGGGACTGGAGATACATAGACAGAAAAAAATGAGAAAGCCTAAGCAGGTGATGAAGTTCTGTATAGGTTTGTTATGATGTATAAAGTATGAGACAAAAATAATATACACATAATCTTAAATTTTCTAAGGTCACAGTTTAGTCAACTAGTTTAAGGAACAAAATATATGTCTAATCAAGGTTTATCATAGAAAATTTGGGTTTTGCCCAAGCTTTATCTACATAGCACCTGGTAATTAAAAGTACAAGTCCGGTGGAACCAACCTTCTTGGATGTTTAACAGCCATACTTTGAGGCCTATACTAATCTGGTCAGAGGGACTTAAAGGAAAGTTTTTGCTCCTTGCCCTCCAAGGTCAACTAAGTTCCTGGGGACTATGGAGTATCTCTCAAAATGCCCTGTAACTATGGTGAGTCACCTGTCCTCTTGTTCAGGGAGGCCATGGAGACCCCACCAGATGGACTTGAACCAGTATCCAGTTTACAAAAAGGAGGGTCAACTTGGAGGAAACATCTCCTCCATGCTTCCAAGTGAAGCCAGTCATGGTTGAGTAGGACTTTTGACTTATCTTCACACAGATGGAATGGGTAAAAGAAAGGAGCCAGGGGCTCCTCCTAAGCCGATGTGACTCCTGAGGAACAGAGCCTCAAACGACCTTAAGAGTAAAAATAAATAAGTTTATTTGGGCCAACTGTATGGTCTTAAACACCCAAAAGGAAAGTATAACCAAAGAGTAAAGTCATCAGCATATTTCTTTAAGAGTTCGAGGGATTACACTTCCCAGTCATTAGACTTAAGCCCATATAAAATGTTATTTAGACAATTATTTCTCATTGATGATTTTGTGTCTAAGCAGAGAGTGCTGCAACACACAAACTATTACACAGAGAAAGGACTGGCAGAGCCACAGAGAAGGTAGAGAGGCTAAGGAAGGAAGGTCACACCTTCCTCCTATGAGAGGTGGTGGTCACGTGTCAGCGAGAGAGATCAAGTGAAAACAATGGCCAAAAATTATCATTGGCCTATGAGAGAAGGAGTTTGTTTAAGTCTCCATGTGTGGGATGATGGCAAGGGCTGTGGCAGTGAAGAAAAAGGCAGAGTCCTACACACTGTGAACTGGAGGAGGCTGCTTGGTGGTAGATGAAGCCAGACCATGCTGGGTTGGGAAAGCATGATTGGAGCTCACAATGGGAAAGGTACCAGGGTATGTGTCAAACATTGTTAAGGAGAAGTCTGAGAGAAGATAAGACCCGAAATACGCAGACTCTAATTCACAATGTTTCAATTAGGATTAAGCTGAGAGAAGCAGAGAAGTCAAAAGAACTGGTATTATGAAACTTAAAAATCTTCTATAAATGAAGAGTCCGGTTTCCTTCTACTATCTCACTTTGCTACACTCAACTAGGACACCCACCTTGGGGTACAGAATCCATGAATCACATCTTCATTTGGGACAGAGTAAAGATGGAGATCAAAGAGCATGCCCCCTGTTTATAAAGACACTTCTCAGAAACTGCATGCTCAGTTCTGCTGACAGCCCCCCATTAGCCAGACCCTTGATACAAGTCATATTTAATCGTAAAGTAGGCTGGGAAATACAGCATTGATTCTAGCAGGCAGGTACCCAATTAAAAGTCGGAGGTCCTATTAGTATGTAAGGACTGACACACGGAATAATCTATGGAAGTAATCTGTAAATTAGGTACCATCATCTCTTTAAATAGAGTTCCTACCAAGTGATGAGGAAAACACTAAGATCACAGTTAATGCCCTGTGTACAATGCTCTTCTCCCTGATCAGCAAGTCATTCATTCCCTCAGACATGACCTCCTCAGGAAGGCCTTCTCTGCTGGCCCATCACTCCCTCCTCCCAGCCTTGCTGTTTTCCTTCATAGCACTTTTCTCTGTCTGACACTAATCTGTTCATTCATTGGTGGATTGTGTCTCTCATGGAATAGACCACAGTAAAGGGAGGGACTGTGCTTTATCCCCCACTGTGAGCAAAGCCTCCATTAGCTCCTGTCACACAGTAGATGCTTATTAATGTTTGTTCATTGACTAAAGAAATGAACAAAGCATATACGTCATTATGGATTCTCTTAGATTTAATTGACAAAAGGAGAAACACAAGTAAACAAAAGTGGGTAACACTGAGCATCTTTGTAATAAAAGGCATGGGAATTAAATAATGAGGTATCTTTTTAATGATTAAATGAGCTAAATGGAAATATTAAATAATAATATCCAGTGTTGATAAAAAACATTGCTAAAGGCTTACAAATTAGCATGACCTTTTGGAAAGCAGTGGTCCAGGCCTGTCAGGGGAACAGGTCCAGGGGCACGACCTTGTACTGACAGCTATGGAGGTGACATTTGCATTGTATTCAAAGTGACCATGACCACTGTGCCCCTGAGTTGGGCTGATGGCTGGCCCGAGGTCACCAGTATACAAGAAATGCCACAAAAACGTGTGCATAAGGGATCACCACAGTGTCATTTACAAATATATAAAGCTAAAAATAAAATGTAAATATCTTTCTTAATGGAAATGTTTCAGTAAATTCAAGCTCTCTCTCTCTCTCTCTCTCTCTCTCTCTCTCTCTCTCTCTCTCTCCTAGAAGTAAAACCCAGGGCCTTGAGCATGCTACACACTCTACCATTGAGCTGTATCCTTTCTCCAGGTCCATTTTTTCTTCAACTTTTTATTTCAAGACAAGTCTCACTTAATTGTCCTGGAAGGCCTTATGCTTGCGATCCTCCGTCCCGGCCTCCCACATAGCTGGGATTATAGACCTGTGCCATCAGGCTGGGCTTATGTATTCTTAATAGAATGACAGATATCATTAAAAACATTAGAAGAAGTACTAAAGCTTGGTGAAGGCAGGCTGGGGAAAGGCTCAGTAGCTAAGGTGCTCACCATGCAAGTATGAGGACTGAAGCTCTTCAGATCCAAGATTCCTCAGAAACCCACACAGGTGGGCCTGGTGGCCTGCCTGTAATCCCACCCTTGGAAGGCAGAGACAGCAGATCCCTGGAGTGAGCTGGCAGGCAAGACTAGCCACACTGCAAGCTGTGGGCTTGGTTGACAGCCCCTGCCTCAGGGAATAAGGTAGAACAGCAATTGAGATGATTCCCAACATCCACCTTGGGTATCCACATACATGCACACACAAGTGTACATACCCCCACATGCACCCATACATATGCAAAAACATGCATGCACACATGTACACACACACAAACACACACACAAAAATGGCAGAAAAAAAACTCGGTGAAGGAATTATGCTGAGTAAATAAAAAAGCTCATCTAAAACAGCACACAAATATAGTTTAAGTCCTCTGAGTGATGGAATAAACTTTTCTTCTTTAACTAATTAAAAAAAATAAATGCACTTCCTCCAGATTACTGAAAGCCATCTCTTCTCATTCTGAGGTAAACACTTACCTTAAAAGTACATGTTTAGAGGGACAGGAGAGATGGCTCAGTGGTTAAGAGCACTAGCTGCTTTTCCAGAGGACCTGAGTTTAGTTCCCAGCACCCACATGGCAGCTAACAACCATCTATAACTCAGTTTCAGGGGATCTGACACCCTCCTCTTGCCTCCACAAGCTAACAGACAACATGGGTGCACTTACATACATGCAGGCTAAATACTCTACCCATAAAGACTAGATACTGTAAATAGAGTGTTATTCTAATTTGTTTTTGAAAATGTGTTTAGAGGACAAGATTGGAAGGGCCCTCCTAGCTATTCACAGAGGTCTTGAGGCAGTATGTGAGAGTGATTTCAATATTCCTATTCAACATAACCCGTGATAAATTGTTGTTATGGTCATCTCCTGAGCCCTTGTGACATCCAAGCATCCTGCTGTGTGCCTCACATGCACTGTGATATGGAAAGTTCCCTCAGCCCTCTGAGGAAGTTATCACTATGATGTGAACCCATTTTAACAGATGAGGAAATGGAGATTCAGGAGAGGCAACACTACTTCCCAAAGCTCTGCTATGGCTTGGTGTGTGTGTGTGTGTGTGTGTGTGTGTGTGTGTATGTGTGTATACACATATGTGCACATCATATGGAGGCCAAGGTCACTTGGTATCTTCCTGGATCACTCTTCACCTTACTTTTTGAGACAAGGTCACTTACTGAAACTGTTTACCAATTGGGCTAGCCTGGGAACCAGCAAACCCCAGGAATTCTCCTGTCTCTCTCTCTCTCCCAGCACTAACACAAGAGATGTACACTGTCATGTTCAGCTTTTATGTGGGTGCTGAGGATCCAAACTCAGGTCCTGATGCTTGAAAAGCAAGCACTACCCACTTAGCTATCTCCCCCCCCATGACTTGTTAAACAACAGCCTATTCAAACAGACTTGTTTTTCCTGTAACAAACCACAGGGCTATTCATCAGCCTGAAACATCTTGAAAATGGCAGCCACGTAGACCATCCTGTGTGGAAAGGGTATGCACAGAGGCATCCAGCCTGCCAGGGGCCCTTGACTTGCCAGCACATAGTGAGACTGGGATGCCAGTCTGTCCCTTCCAGAGACTGAAACGTTAGAGGAAGGAGAGTGAGGAGCCTAGACAGTTACATTCTGAGCAGTGGGGGGTGGGGGTGGGGCTGCCCAGAAGGCACAAAGAAATGTCACACTGCCCTGTCTGTGCCTGTGAATTGGGTCCCCACACAGGCAATTGCTGTTAACAACTTCCAGTTTTTGGAGAGTGTTTCTCTCAAAGATCTTCACATTCAGAAGAATACAAGTGGGGCCCCGAAATTTGTTCTTCTTATACCTACCTTTTTTTCAATTAATTTTTACACCTGCCTTTTTGTAACTAACATTATAATGAGGAGGAAAAAATGCATACAGGCCTTGTTGATATTTTAGAAGAATTGTTCTTGAAGATACGGACGAGTTTGGGAAGCAATGAATAATCTTATTGCCCAGGATCCCGCTGCAATTGCCATCCTCTTCCTTTCTAGTCTGGTGTTTGGCAGAAAAGGCCCTAATACCCAAAGGGCCCTGTGAACAACAGGAGGCCCTCAGGCTCAGCCCTGACCAGTATTGCGTGTTTCCAAGATTGGGGAGACACTTAAGCTATTTCGACTCAATTTGGGCAATTTCTATCAAGTCACCTGGAATTGTTACCAGTCAGAGCATGGGGCATTTCTATTATGCCTACTGTCCTTATCACTTATCTAGAAAAGTAGACTGAGCATGTTGTAAAGACGGGAATTCTGGCTATGTGACTCACAGTAGCATCTGGTCATGGTAATGGGGATAAAGACAGCATTCCTATGACAATTAGGATTGACATTGCTCTGCATTTTTTCCATGTACGGTTTGGTTCAGAGGTGGTGTTATTTTATTGTGTTTTACAGATGAGCAAACTGAGGCTTCACGGCCTGCCAGGTTGAAGGCTGCACTTGGACCCCTGTAGTCGGATGGGTCCTCATGCTCTCACTGGCTTCCAGGGAGCGCCTCACAGACACCCCTGACAACAGTGACCTCTGAAACACTCAGGGTTACCTGATGAAGATGCAGAGTCCCAGGCCAGAGCTGAAGGATCAGAATCTTTGGGAAGGGAGCCAGAAAATCCTCATCACTTAACCACTAAGTCTGGTTGTTCACTGGTGCGCTGAAGTTTGTGGAACACAGCACTCAGGTATGTGGCACCCCTCACTGTGACTCCGCACTCACTACCACTGCTTTCCTTCCAAATAAGAAGGAAAGAAGAAAAAGAGGAGGAGGAAAGGAAATAAAGGACGGAAGGGGAGAATGAGAGAGCAAAAGAAGGAGAAGAGCAAGGGCAGAACTGTCCCCAAATTGGGCTTCATTTTGGTTCAGGGCAGGTCCAGCCAAGCCCCCAGGTATTCTGGCTTTAAGGCCTACAACAGCCTGTGTCCCTCAGGACTGACAGTCCTGTGAAACCCAGCATGAGGCCCCTCCGTAGCCTATCATGCCTCTTTCCAACTCCCATAGCACCAGTGGGGAGGTGACAGCTCCACCTAGGCTTCAAAGCAATGTTTTTTCCTAGCAGTAGGGATACCATGGCATGGGGTCCCTTGGCAGTCCCCAGAAGCAGTCAGTCTGAAGACAGGGAGGGTTCGGCTGATAGGACCTGTGGCAGGAAGGAGAGGTGGAGACCATGGCTCCACATACACTGCAGGAGAGTAGAACAGTAAAGAAGACTCTGGGCACAGGGAGAGGCTGGAGGCTGGGGCTGGTGGTCTTCTAGGAGAGGCAAGGACTCATGACTCGTTCTCATCTGCAAGCTATAAGGCCACTGAGTGGCTTGGTTTCCATATTTCTGAAAGGAAAATAACCATTTGTATTAGGGTTCTCTAGAGAAAAGAACTGATTTTACATAGGGGGTGCCATATATATATAACTTACTACATCAGCTCACATAGAAATAGTAACACCTGTCTCACATCTGAATGGCTCCAAACCCAGTGGTTGCTCAGGCCTTGAGGCTACGTGCCTCAGCAGTCCCAATCTGGCAACTGAAAATCTGGAGGGTTCCCGGAGAGCCAGTCAGTGTTGGAGCCTGGAAACTCTGATTCTGGTATCAGTGAAGGAATCAGCAGTAGCAATGAGGTAAACTAACTCCTTGGTGAGAGGGACAGCTGGGAGAGTAAAAGGCAAATAGTCTTCCTTCTGCCATGCCCTTTGTATCTGAGCTGCTGCCAGAAGTTTCCACCTACATTTGGGGTGGGTCATCCCTTATCAGTTAAGTCAGTCAGGACAATTCCTCAGTTGGGACTCCCTGCTCAGGTGATTCTAATTGTGGCAAGTTGACATTAAAACCATGTTATTAATGAAAGTTTGTACTGCTATCTGTGATTGGTCCCCTTCTTTATGCATGGACCCAGTTTTTTCAGAAATACTATAAAGTCATTTTGATCTCCACTTGTAACAGATGAAGAGCTGTGGTAAAGTTAAGAAACTTGTCTAGCACTTTCTAGCAGGTAACCAGTAAAGACAGGTTTGGTCCCAGATCTGTGTGATGCCAAGGTTTACCTTCCTAATCAGTCCTCATAGCTCCTCCAGCATTCCTGACACCTGGTTTCTATGACTCTCTGTCCCAATAGGAAGAGACATTCACAATTTCAGAGAGATGAAGTAACACTGTTCTCAGAGCCCCATAATCTAAGCCTCTATGAGAAAAGTGCCAGTTAGTTGGTAGATCTTGGAAGGTTCTGGCAAAGACTCAGCAATGGGAGACTTGTACACAAAGGATCCCAGCGGTGCCTTGCAAGTAGATCAAGTCTCAGCTTGCTAGATAAAGCCAGAATCAGAAACACCGATCCTAGTGTGGTTACCTGCTTTGCTAATGTTTAAACTGAAGAGATCAGCAACTTTTAAACCACAGAACTCCCTGAAAAAGCCAGGCCCCTGAACAAGTCCCCCACTATACTTTACATCCTACTATTTCCCCATCACTTATACCTACTTCTGTTCTTCAAATGGGCCAAGCTCATTCCTGCCTCAGGGCCTTTGCATTGGCCATGACTTCTGCTGAAAAATATTATGTCTCCTGCTTACATGCAGTCTCCAGATTGTCACAAGCCTTCCTCCGTCTCATCATTTTCAAATCAAGACATACACCTCCTTGGGGAGGCCTAAATTGATTTCCACGAATCCCTCTCCCCGCTTAGCAGCCTCTGAGACTGTCTTACTCATTAAGTACTATGGGCTAGAAAAGTACCCAGCAAAGAGTTGACTCTCAGTGAACATGTCCTGGATGGGTGGACAAAGGAATGAATAGAGGCACGAGTAAGAAATCTTACTGATTTTTATAGTAATAAGGACCAAAGAATCTGCATCTGAAAGAGTCCCCTGCTTCTAGTTAACAAGGGCAGAGACCAGAGATATAACACTGTGCTTGGTAACACCTTAACAACCACGCAGCAGCTCTGTCCACACACATTGCTGGGAATGGTTCCAAAGCTAAAAGGCACTAATTGCTTTTCTATAAGGAGATAGGACTGCAGTCCCTCCATGCCCCTTAGTTCAGACGCTCTGCATTGTCGGATCTGTTACCATGATAATTGGCGTTGTCTCACACAGCCTGTTCAGGCTTTACTGTGCATGTATCTGGGACCATGACAGGCAGAGAAGAGAGGTGATACTGAGGAAGTGTGTGTGTGCGTGTGTAGTGTTGAGTGTGTGTGTGGTGTGTGCATGTGTGTGTGCGTGTGTGTATGCATGTGTGTGTATTTGTGTGTGTGTGTGCGTGTGTGTGTGTGTGTGTGTGTGTGTGTGTGTAAAGACACAGCCCCACTCTGGGAAGGGTTAATATGCAGTCAGACTGTCTGTGCTCAGGGCCTGAGACCAGCCCAGGAGAGGGAGGGGTGGGCCTGGAAGGTGAAGCAGGCTTGGTTTGTACTGGCTGCCTTCTCCCCACAGGAGTGCAAATGCTTGCCCAGCCAGTCTGAGGATGGTGAACTCAAGTTGCTTTTAGGAATGGCTGCAAAGCCCACACCTGGAAATCCCTCCTCCCTGCCTGTTCTGGGCAGGTTGCATTTGGGAGAGGAATAAGCCGGGAGCGAGCCATTCACCAGCACTTGGTAGAAAGCAGCGGGCGAGGATGGACGTGGTCGACAGCCTCCTTCTAAACGGGAGCAACATCACTCCCCCCTGCGAGCTCGGGCTTGAAAATGAGACTCTTTTCTGCCTGGATCAACCCCAGCCTTCGAAAGGTAGGTGCCAGAAGCTATTATATGAATTCAGAGAACTACTGAGTTGAGGGAAAACAGCAATAACAAAGTCACTGTGAAACACAGATGAAGTCGTATATTCAGAAGTTTGGATAAAAGATCCAGAGAAGTCTACAGTTATTATTCTTATTGTTCCCATGAGAGAGTTGAGAGGTGTGTATGTGTGTGTGTGTGTGTGTGTGTACATGTGCACATACATGATTACACCCCTAACAAGGAGTGGAAGGTGCTTCTGGGGATGTGGGTCATGAAACTGACCTGGGCTGGATAAAATCTGTAGCTTTCTGCTCATGCCAATCACAATGATGGTTAGAAAAAAGGCCACAAGAGCTCATTTTTGTAGTACTTTTTATGTACCAGATGTTTTGGTAAACAAAAAACTTCCATGACCTTATTTTAACAGCTTGGAGATATTCGTCATGTGTTCCTTGGTCCCCTCCATCTGCCACACTGCCTTGTTCCTTGTCCATTTTGAGAACTCACTGGGCAGGGTAGGAAGTTGTGTGTGTGTGCATGATTGGGAAGAGAGTGACAAAAGCAATGGGAGGAAGAGCTGAGTGTGGCAGAAAGGGGTGCAAGTGTGAAAGTGCGAACTTACAAGCATGACAGAAAAGGTGCTGTCACAATGTAGCGTTTGCCTTTTCTTGAGGGAAACCCAGCGTGAAGAAATAATTAAAGCAAAATAATGCACTTAGCCTCTGAGAAAGAAAGCCGTCACTAGGCAGGAGCATAGTCTTTAAGAAAAAGTGGTTTCCTGAGTGATCCATTGACAAATCAGCCTTCAGCACCTAGAGCTCTCCCTCCTTGGTTTGTTCCTGCAGGATGTGGCCAGAGCAGGAATACTCTGCAGTGATGCACACCCCCTGGGAGACACTGTCACTCCCTTGGGGAGCTGAGGTTTTAGTTCTGCTCTCCTAACCCCATCCCTCCCCTGGTCCCTGTTATTCTGCAGAGTGGCAACCTGCCGTACAGATTCTCCTGTATTCTTTGATATTCCTACTCAGCGTGCTGGGGAACACGCTGGTCATTACGGTGCTGATTCGGAATAAGAGGATGAGGACAGTCACCAACATCTTCCTGCTCTCCCTGGCTGTCAGCGACCTCATGCTCTGCCTCTTCTGCATGCCGTTCAACCTCATCCCCAACCTGCTCAAGGATTTCATCTTTGGGAGTGCCGTTTGCAAGACTACCACCTACTTCATGGGTGAGCTGCTGCAGGTGGAAATGGCAGGGCTCACTCCACACCCCACTCAGCCTGGGCCTTTCCTAGCCCTTTGACAGTCAAGGTGGAGGGCCCCTACTGGGTTCTAAAATACAAATATCTGGCCTTGTGGGCCTATGTGCAAGGACACAGGTGTTGTGTTTAGAGCAGAGCAGTCCTCCTGCATGCCCGGAAGTCTGCGTCAGAAGTTGATACTGAGATACAAAAGGAGTAGAGTAGGCTTGCAAAAGGACAGGCTTCCACAGGTGGCCTCAAGCCACTCCATCCCTTCCTGGAAGAAGTTGATTATACCCCAGTGCCCTCCCAACTTCGATCAGGGCTTATTGGGCTGCAGAGAGTGCATTGGAGCAGGGCACTTTGGCTCCTTGGTTTTGTCAGGGAGTGGAAGCTATTTTAAACCATTCATCCAAGGTCTAGTTTCTCCTCTCAGGATTCGTTTCCCAGACCGTTCTCATAAGGCTTGGGGGCATCTCAGGCCAGAGGTGTGTGTATGTGTGTACATGTGCACATACATGATTACACCCCTAACAAGGAGTGGAAGGTGCTTCTGGGGATGTGGGTCATGAAACTGACCTGGGCTGGATAAAATCTGTAGCTTTCTGCTCATGCCAATCACAATAATGGTTAGAAAAAAGGCCACAAGAGCTCATTTTTGTAGTACTTTTTATGTACCAGATGTTTTGGTAAACAAAAAACTTCCATGACCTTATTTTAACAGCTTGGAGATATTCGTCATGTGTTCCTTGGTCCCCTCCATCTGCCACACTGCCTTGTTCCTTGTCCATTTTGAGAACTCACTGGGCAGGGTAGGAAGTTGTGGGGGGGGGGTGCTTTCTTATGATCCAAGTCTTGTAAAGAAGGCAGCATTGAGTTAGGCTAGAACAAGTCTTCTGTAACCAGAAAGCTTTAAAAGCCTTTCATTTTCCCTGTTGAACGAGCAGGATCCAACACAGACAAATGATGACAAATTATTAACACTTGTGCCCCAGATAACTAACCTAGAAGATGACATCTGTGTTCAGGTTCTCTGAAAATACCTTTGTTAAGCTTTACAAATAAGAAATGTCATGGTTAGATAATGAAGCAGTGTTAAGGCCTAGCATCTCATGGTGTGTTAGACTCCCACAGCCGGACTGTGCATCCTATGGTCACAGCCCTGAAGCATCTTTGCTGGCCAGAGTGTGAAAGGACATTTAAAGCAAGTGCTGGCAGGGTCACATGGTGCTGTGAACACCCTGGAACTGTGCTTTAAATGGTCAATTCTGCACTATGCAAATTTCACCTCAAAAACAATTTTTATTTAAAATTTTTCTTTATTATTATTTTATGAGTGTATTGTCTGCATGCAAGTGAGTGCACCCGTGTTGTGCAGCACCCACAGAGGTCAGAAGAGGATGTCGGATCTCCTGGAACTGGAGTTACAGATGGTTGTTAGCCTCCATGTAGGTGCTGGGATCCGAATCTAGGTCCTCTGCAAGAGCAGCCAGTGCTTTTAACCACTAAGCCATCTATCCAGTCCCTCAAAAACTATTTTTAGTAGCCAAAGTAACCAACAAGATAATTCTGAAAGTATTTGGAATGTCATATGACCTTGTTAAGTTTCTTTTTTATTTCATTCTTTGCTTTGTAGAGGGCCTCTCTATTGTCCTGGCTAGCTTGGTAACTAACTGTACAGTAGTTCAGGTTGAATTTTAACTTGTGATTCTCCTGCCTCTGCCTCACAAGTGGCAGAATTAGACATGTGCCCCATCATGCCTAGGGCTTTGTTGAATTTTTATTTCCAGTGATTTAGATTATTTTCTGGATTTTGTGGTCTCCTCAGTACAACTGCTAACAATGAACACTCATTGAACACCCAATTTGTAGAGGAAAAAAAGGTGCTTGTCTGACAGTGGGTTTATAGTGGCTGTGAACCCACTGCATAGAGTAAGCTCCATGGAGCTTAGATCTAGCCTTCCAAGTCTACCTGCTGTCTTCTCTTTAGGGTGAGGTTCAGTAAACACAATGGATACTACTTGGAAACATGAGTTAGTGGTTTTAGGGAAAGATTTAGGTTCTTAGAGAGTTAATATATGTCCTTGTCTGGGCTGAAGAGATGGCTCAGCAGTTAAGAGCACTGATTGCTCTTGTAGAGGACCTGAGTTCGATTCCCAGCACCCACATGGCGGCTACTAACCATCCTTAACTCCAGTATTAAAATAAAAGTAATAAATAAAATATATTTGTAAAAATATATATATATATCCTTGTAAGTAATGAGGCTCTATGGATGCCAAGGTAAGAACTTCTGTTCCCAAATATGTATTATTCCTGAGACTTGAGAAATGTTGGTAAGAGGCATCATGGTAAAGGTGGGGAGAACTGAAAGTTTCCATAGCTAAAGGTTCTGAGGGGAACTTTAAAAGATAAGATAGTAAACACACACACAATTAGGAGAAATCAGGGTTTATTTTTTGCCTTGTGCAAGTGCAGACTTTCAGAAGAGTGATTAATGTCCTTCCACTGTATTCACAATACATGCTCACTTTATAAAATACAAAAAGGCAGAAAGACTGAGAAGACGCTGCTTCCCCCACTCAGAAAAATGTCTAGCTCACTACAGAACTTTTCTATGTCATCTTTTTTAACTACACAGCTTTTTCATATTTTTTTCTCTTTGCTATATAGCTTTTTCAATAGACATTTTCAGATTTAGAATGTTTCACTCTTTAAAATGTATACTAGAGGGGCTGGAGAGATGGCTCAGGACCTTGCAGAGGACTCGGGTTTGATTCCCAGCACCCATATGGCGGCTACGAACTGTCCTTAACTCCAGTTCCAGGGGAATCCGAAGCCCTCTTCTGACCTCTGAGGCATTGCACAGCACAGGTGCACTCACATACATGCAGGCAATACACTCATACACATAAAATAAAAATAATAAAATTTTTAAAAATGTATACTAGAAATTTTGTGAAAATTAATGCTTCCAGCTTCTGGCTCAGCCCCCAGTGACCTTTTAGCACCACAGAGCCCTTGGGAATTTTGGCCTTTTAAGGTGGATTTAACAACATAAATCATGATGAAAATTAGAGTTTTTTTCCCCTAGGGTTCTCCAAAGCCCTTCTGTGGGATAGAAGTGTATTTTTACCCTCTTACTTATTAATTAATGAGCACCTTGATCCCAAGCTGGAGTTAGACTGCAATCAAAGCTCAATAAACCTCACTGAGAATTGGCAATGAGATGTGTTCACAGATAAATATGCTTAACTGCCTTAAGTCTTTTTGGAACAAAGCTGGGAATAAATCATCTTCTTAAAAATGTATGTACTATTTCTTTACCCCTGGAGCATTCCGTGATATTCAACCTGCACAGCTCATATATAATCTAAAGCACAAATAAAATTTGAATTTAACCCCAGAGTAACTGGCTTCTTTGTTCCTCCCCTCCCCCAGGAACTTCTGTGAGTGTTTCTACCTTCAACCTGGTTACCATCTCCCTGGAGAGATATGGAGCCATCTGCAGACCCTTACAGTCCCGGGTCTGGCAAACGAAATCCCATGCTTTGAAGGTCATTGCTGCCACCTGGTGCCTCTCCTTTACCATCATGACTCCGTACCCCATTTACAGCAGCTTGGTGCCTTTTACCAAAAATAACAACCAGACCGCAAACATGTGCCGCTTTCTGCTGCCAAATGATGTTATGCAGCAGTCTTGGTAAGGCAGCACTGTGCTGATTCCCTTAAATATGACTTGGTATAAGTCGGCCCTATGAGAAAGTGCTTTGTCCAGTTGACTGGGGGCCAAGTTTCCTGGAGTGTGGGGGGTATTTATTCTTATTTATTGATAGCTTCATACATTTATATAAAGAATTTCAGTGCTTTCATAACCTCCATTCTCCTTTGTCATCCCCTCCCTCTCCCACTGAAACCCTTTTTTCACAAGGCTCCCTTTTTGCTTTCATGTCTTCTTTTTGTGTGCGACCCACTGAGTTTGAGTTTTTGCCAGTGCTAAAGGGGAGGCTGTTCACTGGAGCAGGGCAACTTATCAGTGGCTACATCACTGAAGAAAATGACATGCCCCCAACAACTATTAATGGCCAAGTCCCTCAGGGAGGAGTGGGCCCTGGTGGGTCCTGCCACAGAGGGTGGTTCTAACCTGATTTTAAAATGATTGTGGGAGTCTAGTGGGAACACTAGACTCTAAACAGCATATGTGCATTTATTCAATTAGTCCTCTCTAACCCTTCTAGAAGAAGTGCTGTTAGCATGTTCATTTTACAGATGAGGAAACTGAGACTTAGAAAGGCTAGGTTGGCCAAACTCACAAAGCTAGAAAGGGGCAGAGCTTCTGTGCTCCACCACTATGCTTATGTATCTACATGGTCTACAAGGAGTTTAGACTAATGATGTGCAGGGCTACCATTTTTTCTTTCTTCCTTCCTTCCTTCCTTCCTTCCTTTCTTTCTCTTTCTTTCTCTCTCTCTTTCTTTCTCTCTCTCTCTCTCTCTTTCTTTCTTTCTTTTTTTGACAAGGTCTCCTATACTCCCAGCTGATCTAGAACTCATTATGTAGCCCAGGTTGGCTTCAATCTTCCAGAAATCTGTCTACTTCTGCCTCCTGAATACTGGGATTAAAGGCATGGGTCACCACACTCAGCAGAGCTACAATTTTTCTAAAGAACTGAGGAGAGATCAGTGTCTCAAACCCTGTGTAGCTTTTTCTAGTGTTTTTTTTTTTACATTTAGTGTGTGTGTGTGTGTGTGTGTGTGTGCACATGTATGCCATGGTGTACTTATGCAGGTCAAAGGACAACTTGCAGGAGTCAGTTCTCTCTTTCTATAATGTAGGTTCTGGGAATAGAACTCAGGTCATCAAGCCTGGTGGCAAGGGCCTTTACTCACTAGGCCATCTTGCCAGCTCATTTCCCAGTGTTTATAACCACTGTGTACTTGCCCAGCTTACCAGCTGGAGAACTTCTGGCTAACCTCTGTAAGAGTCAGGTTCTGTATCTCTACAAGTAGTTAATAATATAAATATTTTAAAAATCTGTCCTACTGGACAGCTATCAGGTTCAGTGTATAAAAAATGTCATTAGGGGATGGAGAAATGGCTCAGTGGTTAAGAACACTGGCTGCTCTTCCAGAGGACCTAGGTTCAGTTCCCAGCACCCACAAGGAGACTAACAATCATTGGTAACTCTAGTTCCAGGGGATCTAATGCACTCTTCTGGCCTCAGTAGGCATTTCACACATGTGGTGCACCTACATACAGGCAGGCAAACATTCATAACACATAAAATAAAAATAAATAAATAAAGCTGGTCATGGTGACTCACTCCTTTAATCCCAGCACCTGGGAGGCAAAGGTAGGTGGATCTCTGTGAGATCAAGGCCAGCCTGGTCTACATAGTGAGTTCCAGGCCAGCTGGAGCTACATAAATAATAATAATAATAATAATAATAATAATAATAATAATAAAATATTTTAAAGTCTTTAATGAAAAGATACCCAAAATGTATTCTTGTGCTTACTAATTATAAGGATGCTTTGGAAGAAGGATATATCAAAAATGGCTCAAAATCCAGCCCATTTGTCTCTGCCTTCCTTCATTTCAGCCAAGTAGCACACACACAAAAAGCATTACACTGCAAATGAGAGAGATGTTTCCAAGATTTATCAAAACATGTCCATTTGCAATGAGAAATGGTCCAGTCACTGTATTTCTCTGACAGTTTTATGATTTAATCATGTAACCTTACACATGCCAGACTACAAAAGTGATTTAAGGACCAGACTTATAAAGCAGAAGGCTGTGAATCCTCAAGAATCGGCTGTGTTTAGAGAAAGCATAGCTCGATCCTGCCAGGCACAATACCTTGTGTGCCACCGTGCCAGCTTCACAGAGTGAAGAATGGACGCTTGGTGAGATTTATGCATGGCTTGTGGAGCAGAAGCAGCCAAACACTACATTTTGTAAAGCTGACAGGAGATTTTTCCATCATCCCAACCTAAACATTTGATGACTTAAAAAAAAAAAAAAAAGTCATCAATTATAAAGTCAACACATAGTAAAGCCTGAGTCTCAAGCACATTGGTCCCAGGAGTGTGTGGTTCAGCTCAAACTCCAGGCTGCTCCTAGCTGTGTGACTTTGGGGATGTTTTTGTTTTTGTTTCATTTTGTTTTTAATGTGTATGAGTGTACTGCTTGCATGTAAGTAGGTACACCCTTGTTGTACAATGCCTGAGGAGGTCAGAAGAGAATGTCCAATCCCCTGGAACTGGAGTTACAGACAGTTGTTAGCTGCCATGTGGGTGTTGGGAACCTAACCTAGGTCCTCTGCAAGAGCAGCCAATGCTCTTAACCACTGAGCCATCTCTGCAGCATGTTGTTTAAGCTCTCCTACTCTCACTTTTCTCATCTCTGACAGTACTAGCTACATCAACAGTTCTTATGGGTGTTAAATACAGTGATATATGCAAAGTGCTTAGTCTGAAGCATGTATTATAAGTCCTCAGTGGATGAAAGCTATCATAATAATTATTATGTATTGTTATTTCATAATAATTATTATGTATGTTATTGGAAATGTAATTCACACACTCTCGTTTTCTTATGATTTCATTATTTGTTTATTGTTGATATTGTTCTTTTCTGAAACAGGGTCTCATGGTGTTACTCAGGCTACTTTCGTTTGAAGCTCAAGCCACCCTCTGCCTCAGCCTCCTGAGTATTCAGGGCAATAAGCATATATAGCACTTTGCTTAGCTTTCCATTGTTTTTTAACATGATAATTGGTTTCAGCACAGAAAGAGGCCATGCTTTTTCCCTTCAACTTAACTAGTCTTTCATAGCTACTCTATTTAAATGAAGTAAACAAGTTCTAATGACCAAACCTCCAGACATGGAATTTTCAGGACTACTAAATACTGGGAATTAATGTGTCTGCTCAGACCAGTTGCACCCTCGTCATGTTTGCCCTATAAACTTGAAGGTCCGGAATTGCTGGTTATTGGATTCTTTTCATTGTATTAGGCACACGTTCCTGTTACTCATTCTCTTCCTTATTCCTGGAATTGTGATGGTGGTGGCATATGGATTAATCTCCTTGGAACTCTACCGAGGAATAAAATTTGATGCTAGCCAGAAGAAATCTGCTAAAGGTAACTATCTTTGAGCTGAATGTTTATACCGAAAGAACAAAATCTTGCTTTATAAGTCAACTAGATATACCCAGAATATATAGAGAGTATGCTAGAGATTTTTTTTAGTATTCTTATGAGACTTTGTGTCATAATACAGTCAGGAGACCCCCATGTTCTAGTTCTACATATATAAAATGGGGAAGTACTTCTCAAAAGGGCCCTAGGATTAAAAAGATAAAACAAACACCAGTTACACACAGATGGCCGTGTGTCCCAGGCTTTCTGTAATGTCACATTCATTAGATACCCACTGATGATTCTGTCCTGCACATGGGTCTCCCCAAAGCCATTAGGTGGGGTTTGATGTGTGGCTTACGAGCGTGCTTTCTGCCACTTGCTTCCCATCCCCAGCTTCCCGCTCATGCTCACCTCACTCCTTCCTCATTCCTACAGCCAACCAGCCACTAAAACTGTCCCCAACACCTGTGTTAACAAAACTTTTTCCTTTTCACCCTGCCCCTTGCTCGGCTCCTTACTATGTAGATAACACAGTCTCTCTGGCTTCTATTGACTTTTTCTCATTACTTGGAGTCCTCACAATAAGAGTAATCTGGCAACTTAACAAGCAAACAGAAGCCTTCCCCTTGGGAAACAAAGAATGGAGAAGCATGTTAATACTTATTTTGTAATATTCATAATAGTTTTCACCTTTATAATCTTTATGTATAGGATTTTATTTATGTATAAGATTGTTATATATATATATAATTTTATCCATTTTAACAACTTTTCATTTGAAGGAGAAAACTAGTAGAAACCAATACTGACCCCCAGCACAGGCCAGGTTGTCTGTCCATTTCTTCAGTTCGAGTTCAGCTCCTGGATGGAGGAAGTCAGAGGCTCCATGCCTTCTCTCTTGTCCTGAACAATAAAATGATGTCACTTTCCCATCCAGAGAGGAAGCCAAGTACTGGCAGCAGTGGCCGATACGAGGAGAGTGATGGATGTTACCTGCAGAAATCCAGGCACCCAAGGAAGCTGGAGCTTCAGCAGCTGTCCAGCAGCAGCAGTGGCTGGAGCGTCAGCCGCATCAGGAGCAGCACTTCAGCCGCCAACCTGATGGCCAAGAAGCGTGTGATCCGCATGCTCATCGTCATTGTGATCCTCTTCTTCCTGTGCTGGATGCCCATCTTCAGCGCCAATGCCTGGCGGGCATATGACACCATCTCTGCCGAGCAACACCTCTCAGGGACCCCCATCTCCTTCATCCTCCTGCTCTCCTACACCTCCTCCTGTGTGAACCCCATCATCTACTGTTTCATGAACAAACAGTTCCGCCTGGGCTTCATGGCCACATTCCCTTGTTGTCCTAATCCTGGTCCCCCAGGAGTGAGGGGAGCCGTGGGAGAGGAGGAGGAAGGGAGGACCATGCGGGCATCGCTGTCCAGGTATTCATACAGCCACATGAGCACTTCCGCTCCACCCCCCTGAGCTGCACCTGGCCTTCTGCTGTAGCAGGAAGGAGGGGACCCAGGAGCAAGAAGAGGGAAAGGAGGAGAAAGCAGAAGTGAAGGAGAAGGAAGACCCATTTCCCGTGGGAACTCTTCCATGTCTGCCTTTCATCCTTCACTGGGTTCCTGAAGTGGAGTCCTGACTTGCTTTCCAGGTAGTTCAAGTCAGGATATTTTCAGTGATGCTCACCATCAGAAAAACTTCAACAGACTAGTGATTGGAGTCCCACAACATGCATGCTACAAATGCACTGCCAGTCCATGTTCAAAATGGAGGTGTGGCCCCTACTGAGCTTTAGAAAGTTCTGGAACACCCCAAGTGAGATCTCTCCATGGTGGTGCCTGTCTATGCTCTGCTTCTTCTGTTCTTGTGGTATTATGGTCACTGCTTTCCCCACAGGGAGCCTATGACTCCTCCCCATACAAGCTACAGCATCCACCTTTTCATGTCCAAGGGCATACCAAGCACACCTCCTCTATTTCTGTGGTAGAGAACCGTCTGATTCTTTTGCAGTTTGGCATTGGCCAAGGACAATCAATGATGTAAGCTGAGGTCATCATCAGAAGAGCAGAAAGAATGTATCTAAAGAAAGGATTTAGCATTTATATTTTTCCAAAGAAAAAAGCACAAGGTCAATGGCTGGATGGAATATTATCTTATTGTCAGAAATGCTAAGTTGCAGAAGGATCAGAAAAAGCTTTTGTTCATACTGCAGTGATATGTGTTTCTTAACTTCTTTGTATCTTAAACTCCATGACGTCTTTGCCTCAACTAAATTACTCCTCTCCCTTCCAGAAAGACCTCCAGGTAGGAAGGAAAGTTGTATGTACCTGGCCAAGGGTGGAAACATGTAGTCAGGCCTCAAAGAAAACTGATATGCAGGGAATCAGCTAACAAGTAGCTTCTGAATGCCAAAACTGTCTATGCTTTCAAATACCATCTACATAGCTCTTGATAATTGGTTCATTATATATGTATGTATATGTATAAACTGAACATGTACTTATATTCTTTAAAGATTAGTATAGTTTATGTGTTAAAAATTGTTACTAGATATTGGAATTCAGCAAGTGTTCTCATTCCTCCATAAAAATTGGAGTTTCATGTGAACTTCGTTTCTTTGAAAAATTCATGTTGCAATCACTTACCTCTAAGAACCCTTTATAACAGAGATGAATTTCACATTGAGATACCAGGAAGTACATTTCTAGAGTGGTATGTACGGATCCTACCAACATGCCTGTCTCTCTCTCTCTCTCTCTCTCTCTCTCTCTCTCTCTGAAATTGTGTGTGCGTGCATACACACACACACACACACACACACACACACATTCTTCATCTTCTCCTCCTTCCCTCCATTCCCCTTGTCCTTCTTTCTTTTTTCTTTCTTTCTTTCTCTTTCTTTCTTTCTTTCTTTCTTTCTTTCTTTCTTTCTTTCTTTCTTTCTTTTGTTCTTGAGCAATGTTGTCCTAAATAAATTAGTGTGGATCTTTTTTTTAACAGAAGCCAGTTTACAAGCACATGTTGAAAGAAAAAAATACACAAAGAAAAATTAAAGGAAATCCATGGTTTCAAGCCTCTAAGTGTCCAAGAAGTAAACTTTCTTTCTGTCCTTTCCACATGGCCACATTCATCCACTGATCCAGGTCTGACACTCAGGTGTCATACACTAGTCCAGTGATTTCAATAGTTCCCAAACACCCCTGTGGGGGGGGGGGTAAAGGAGGAGAGTAGTACCAGATGTTGTAGAATTTGACAAGACTTGAATCTCACTTTGTTGGTTATGCCTCATGAAGCATGCTAAGGAGAAGCTGTTGAGCACATGACTACCTACCACACCCAACCTTTCAAGTCAGACTATTCCTTCCTCAAACTTCAGTCTTATTTGAATGGCTATCACCAGTCATCTCAAAGATTGATAAAGCTACAGTGATAAAAAGATGTAAGAGATAAAAATGTTTTCAATATCTAAATATATCTTGTATTATTTATAATTTTTCTGACAAAAGATGGAGGTGGCCCCTCTGACCCTCTGACAGTAATAGCATATAAATGAAGATAGATTCCCCCCCCCCTCCATTATTTGGAACCTCTCGGATTTCTAAAGGCATGTTAATCTAAAACAAGATTCCCAGATCCAGCTAATAAAAACACAGATAAGTAGCTAAATTCTAATTTCAAATAAGCAATGAATATTTTTTTTAGTTTGAGTAGGGCTAGTACAAGAAAACACATTCTATTTTATCTGCAAACCCTACTTTGAAATATTTTAAAGCATGTAAAATATAAACAAGATTTCCCAAGAGTACAGTAATAAAAATGTCTTTGCTGATTTAATTTCTTAGAAAGTCTTACACTTAATGGAAGCTATGTGTGTGTATGTGTGTGTGCGCTAGAGAGAGAGGAAGAGACGGAGAATGAGAATTAACTTTCAGTATATGTGATCTTTGGAAGGCTTTTACTGATTAAATCTTTTTATATAATGCTATTCTCATACTTTGTTGAGTCAACTGCCTTTGCTTCATGCTAAACTAGATTACTGATTTGCATATGAATTAAAGAAAATGAATACATGGATTTTCCGGTATTTTCTAGTGTCTCCTAGTAGTTTCCCTTCAATAGCAACGCAATATATTGGAGCACTGGAATGAAAATTTGTGTCTTTGCTCTTTCATTAAATCATATGTCTCAGTGGTTCTTGCACCCTAGGCTCAGTGGTAACATCTCCAAATGTACTTGTGGTGGTCAGTGAGCAGTGTCTGTATATCTAGGGTTTGCTTACACATGTCCCTGTGCTTAACAAGTGTTCCTCTGTTGAAGTAAATTGTCATTTTCATGAGTGAGGACTGGTGTTGAATTTCTACTGTATGCTCTTCCTGTGTTTTGCCCAGTAAACCACATACTGTGAATGTGCAATAAATGTTGTGACTGACTTCTGTTGTGCCTTTTATGCTTTTGGTGGTTTCTCTTTCAATCCATAGCTATGATTCTCAGTAAGGGGAAACTCACTCTTGGAGGAGGAGTAAAGTTTCTGTAGGATCCCCCCACCTCTGTATGCATCCACCCCAGGTTCTCGTGTGTGACCATGTGTTGTGATCTCTCCCTCCTCTTTTACTCACTCTCATAATACAAGTCAGGGGAAGAGAGTGAATAGATCCCAAGATGATACTGATGGAAATATCCTCCCTTGGAACAGTGTTGAGATACATATGAACAAAACCTGGGGACCGCCAGTCTGTGGTGTTCTTCAGCTTACCTCCCCTGGCCTTTATTCGCTTTGAGAAGAACAGTAAGAACCCACGCCTACCTACATTTCCTACCCTTGCTCAAGAACCCAGCTCATTCCTGTGGCTCCCTTGCTATCTGCCCATCCATCCATTTGCTCTCCTGCAGAACCCCATTGGGAGCCTTGCTGGACCACTCATGCTGCATCTGCCAATTCCCTGACTCTTGTCTCCAAATGTGCTACTTTCCTCCCTCTTGGACTGGAGATCTCAGACTTCTCTGGCCTCCTGCTTTCCCTCAGATGGAACACAGCTTCCTAGTTTCCTAAAGCTGCTCTCACAGACCAAAGCCAACCCTACTACTCCACACCCTTAGAAGCCCAGCCCAGATGGAATGCAGGTTTTTCTAGCACCATAAGAGATCAGACGGGGGCAGATTATTCAGCTCATGTATTGTGGAATGCTGTCTTTCCTCCTGGCATAACATGGCTGTTACCATCTTGATCAGTGTATCTACAACTACCCACAGGAGACTTTCACAAGATAAGACCTGTGGAGGATCCCTAATGAAGCGGGGAGGGGGGTCTCCCTAATCCTCATTAGGAGGTCATTAAGCCTTCACCGGAGATTCCAGCTATCCCCTCTCAGCTTCGTGTAATTCTGCCACAATTTCATATGGTCTTGGGAGTATATAGGAGATTAGAAGTTGGAAGTTTAACTGAAGGGAGGACTGTTCTTTGGGGAGGTCGTCACCCATGCTGGGGTAGGACTTTTCAGTGATGCAGCTGTTTGGTGTCACCCACGGTTCTGTAACTTTCCTCACCTATCTCCTGTAAGTAAGCCCAATAAGCCCATCTGTTCACCAAGCATGACTTGTGTAGAACTGCTTCTTTGGCTTATCTTTGGTGCCCTATCTGGGGGTGAGTAGACTTTGCTAACATCTCCCAAGGAGGAATTAACACAACAACGTAGCATCATTCACAGCATGATGGGCGCCCAATGATCTTCAAGGGAATAAATGGATGAGTGAATGGATTTGAATGGAAACTTTTCTCAATACCAATCTTTCCCTGGCCCACGTTCCCAACCAGGAGTCTGCAGTACAGATACGCAATTATTTTTGATCAAGGATGAAGCCAACTGGGAAGTCAAGCTGTTTCCAATTGTATACAATGTCCAGAAAATCTGATTTTCATGTTCACTGGCCATAAACACTACCTCTGTGAGTAAAAAGGATAAAGTCCAGAGATTGTGTCCAAGTCCCAGTGTCTGTCACTGACTTGCTGTCAGGCTCCATGCAAGTCATACTCCTTCCTAGGAGGTCAACTCCTCTTGGGGTGGTGCTTTCATGTGTGATACTATGTGATTCAGCGGTTTAAAGTTTGCTATTTTATTATCATTATTTTATGCCTTCCCTTAATTTCATTGACTTCGCACTAGTTTTATAAACAGAGAAACTCCTTGACACCCAAGCATGCAAACATCTCTGAGGAGAGCTGTCAGGGCAAAGGAGTCAAAGACAGCCCCCAAGTTCCCAGACCCTTCTAAATCTGCTTCTTAGTGCAACTTGTAGAAAGCTTATCCCTGGGATGCTAATCCCATTCCATTAGAAATTTCAACATAAAAACCTACTCCCAAATTAAACCTGGCCCAGGACAGACTGGGCTGTCAGCAGTCAATGAGCCCTGCTCCATGAAGGCACTGTGCAAGCAGCACTGGTAGCCGTAAGCACTGCTATTACATGCAGTTTATTTAAATCTCCAAACAATGTGTGTGATGTATCATTTCCCATATTTTAAGGTGAAGAAATTGACGTTTAGAAGGGAAGGGTTACATGTCAAGTTTGGACAGCTAATAAATGGCAGGGACAAGGTCCATCCCCATTTCAATTCCATCAGGCTGCTGTTGGATTAGTGACATTCACCATTCTAAGTAATGAATAGCCAACTATTTTGTTTCCAGTAATGCTTCCCAGTTTGTAGTCCTTGCGTTATAACCACAAAGAAAAGTAGTTCCTGCCTCTGCGTCCTTCTCCTGCCTCCCTGTGGACACTGACCTGACTGACTTCCCTGCATGGGGAGGATTTGAAAGCTGGTTCTTTGCACTTCTGTCCTAGATGCTTCCAGCCCTGTGTTTATTTTTAGGAAGAAAATACACTTTGCTACCTCACAGGAAAGCCAAGAGACGGTATCAGTAAATGAGTTTTCACCTCTTTGGCAAATTATCTGCATTATTAAGGCAGATCTGTTTCCTCAGAATCATCAGAAGATAATCACAGGCAAAGTTTTCCATCAGTCTGCAGGGTAAGGCCTCCTGGTTTCCCCTTTACCTGTTACCTTTTAATCTAGTCTGCCTTCCCAGTGACATGTACAGACGATTGTTACCTGTTGGGAGTCATGAGGACACCTGGACCACCACAACATCAACCCAACATGATTCACAGTGGAGCTCCATGCCATATCCCAAACCATTTCTTTTCCTGATTCTAATTGTCAATGGTGTTCCCTACCCTCTGAGTTCTCCTAGGTTCTCAGGTTCAAGATCTGGCTCATTTTTTGGCAGTTATCAGGAAGTGAAGAACTTGGCCTTTGGAGTCAGGAAGACTTGAATTAATATCCAGGTCTAACTAGCTGTGGGAGAACGGGCAAATGACTCAGTCCTTGAAGTCTCAGGCCTTTCATCTATAATTCTTACAATATAGCTTTTGTGAGAATTAAATGATGGTTATGAGTCATATCCCTAGGCCCCAGAAGCAATACATTTTGAGTATTTATTACCAAGTTTCTTAGAGAGTAAACAACTAGTTCTTACAAGCCAGCAGAAGGCAACTTGAGCCCACCACTGGTTCCCATCAATGAAGTGTGTAGAGTAGCACCTTGGGGCTTCTGGGTTTATTGGTCAGTGTTGGCTGTGTTGTGCTTCAATAACAAACACCTCCAGTCTAGCACAGAGTGTCATAAATCAAAGTGTTCCAAACATGTTTGAAGAACAGATTGTTCATGTGCAAAGTATTTAGACTAGAAAGAGAGTTTTCAAATATGTATACAAAGAAGCCCTACTTCCCCCAAGTAGTTAAGTGTAAAAGTCCAAAATAGGAAAGAGATAACAGTATAGTTGTCTAGGTGAAAGGATGGAGCTTTGAAGTCCTAGTAGGAACCTCTGAGTTCTACAGAACACATGTTGGGAGTCATGGATGAAGATTTACTTCAGGGTCCATATGCATACTCTAGGGCCTGTGACACCATCCTTTGTCAGGACTAGCCAGTGACTTCCATTCAGCTTAGTCACATCAGTCTAGTATGTTAATTTCTAGACTTGCCCTACCCTTGACTCTGTCAAGGGAAAAGACCACCTTCCATTAGACTCTCAATGCATTATGAAGGTCCTTCCTGGCATTCTAACAAGACTTTCGTCATGTAGCTCCCTGACAGAGATGCACTGGCCCAGTGCTTGCTGGCTAAGGACCTGGTCTTCATTCAGTCTAGTAGCCAGAATGACTTCCCTTACCGGGAAGGCATCACAGAGGCTTCTCAAGTCAGCTGTGGTAGCTGAAGTCTTCCAGAGTGGGAAAAAAAGCAAAGCCTTAAACAGGCTTTGTCCTCCATTGAAAGACTGTGAGTTCTTTGTTTCCAAACTGCCTCTGGAAGGATTAACTGCCTCTGACCCAAGGCCTAGGCTAGCCTCCTGTCATTTTGACTCCTCAACCCTCATGGAAGTTTGCAGAATGCCTCTCCGAACCCCTTCCTTGGGCTACAAGGAAGCTCTGAGGAGATGTGGGATGGTTTGTCTTCCATATGTTAAGTAATAACTACAAATACCTGTATATTTGGACATAGAACCTTTCAGGACGCTAAGGTATAGCAAGGGTGCTCTGGGGACCTTAACACAGTGTCACTGATGTTCTTGTGAGACAAGAATAAAACAGAGAGAGAGTCATGTGGAGAGGAGAGCAAGACGGTGGCTGTCGATCACTCAGAGACCAGACGCCAAAACAGTGATTTTGGACTTATAGCCTCCAGGCTTTAAGGAAACAAATTTCTGTTCCTTGAGCCACCTGATCTGTGGTACTTGATTACAGTGGTCCTAGCAAACCAAGATTCCTCCCCTCCTCAAAGAGTACAGAGTCCCCAACAAGCCTCAACTGGTTTCAGAAGATGGAAGTTCAATGTGAACTCTCGAAGCAGGAAACCTGAAGCTTGGGCTCAGCCCTCACCCCATCCCCAGATCCCTCTTCTCAGTCGCCTGTGTTTCCCACCTGGTCTCTGATTTCAGTAACATCCCTGGAGGACAGAATACACAAGCTGGCTAAGTGAGAACACAAAGTGGGGTTCAGCTCAGCTGAAAATCTCCCTGGGGGTGGAGCCCACAGGTCAGCTCTGAAGGCTGCACTGAAGGCAGCAGGTGTTTCCCTGGTCACCCTCCAGGGGTAGAGTTGCCAGATAAAATACAAAATGCCATTTCCTCGTGAATTTCAGATAAGCAGCGAGCAATCTCTAAGTAAAAGTATGCCCAGTGCAGCATGCTTATTTGCCTAATCCGCAAGCCCTGTGGAGGGACTCTCATGGGTAGATGTGGTAGTGGAGGAGATTTCAGATGAACCAGGTACTATCCTGGTGACTGCACACACATAGGGGACAGTGGGCACTGCCACATACCAGAAGCAGCCAACTGGTGAGGAAGGGAAGGGGTGCTCCAAGCCCTGACTTCTTAGCCCTTCATCCAGGCCCATGGCCCCTCATTTGGAGTCTAGTCAAGGAATCTCAGATACTTTCATTCTGATGGTTGTCACAAAGATTTAGCACATTAACAGATCAAGACAGCATGGATTTCCTAGCTTGTACTCCTGAAAGTCAGAAGTCTATGCCTCATGGGCTGATATCAAGGAGTCAGTAGGAAATTCTAGGGGAGAATTTCTTCTTATCTTTTCTGGTTTCTTGAGGGTGTCTGCAGGCCCTGGCTCTTGGCCTCTTTGTCCATCTTCAAGGTCCACAATATAACATTTTCAAAACGCTGTCTCCTCTCACTCTCTCAGTTTGTCTCTGTATATTTATTTTATCCTCTGTTTCTTTGTCTCACTCTCTTGTCTTCTCTCTACCTGTTTTTCTGTCTCCTTCCTTCATTCACGAAATTCCTTCTCTGACTGACTTTCCTTTCATTTATAAGGGCCCTTATCATCACATCAGTTCAACTGTATAATGTACCCAACTCATACATTCTGGGGATTGGGGCAGAAACATCTATGGGGGCCCAGGAGTCTACCTACCACAGCATCTCTCCCCCATGACACCTGTTAGTTTGTCATGGCTACTGTGAAGGAAAAACAGGGCTTGACTAGGGTCCCTGATTCATAGGGCAGTGAAGAAAAATCAAGCTTCTGTATTTTAGAGGTTGAAGCTTTTGGTACAAATATAAGGGGCTAGACGGAGGGAAATAGTAGTAAAAGAAGGAATATGTAGCTAAAATACAGATAATACTCAGGAAAGCCCTGTGAGAGGTTGAAGCTTTTGGTACAAATATAAGGGGCTAGACGGAGGGAAATAGTAAAAGAAGGAATATGTAGCTAAAATACAGATAATACTCAGGAAAGCCTGTGGTTCCCTGGGACACATTTCTCATGCCCTAAGCCTGTCTCCAATATTGCTTCCAACCAAGTTTCTCTTAGCTTTGGGGGGAAAGCACAAAACACAGTCTCTCAAGATCAAAAGGCCACAGTGACCATGAATGCTGTACCCTCTCAGCCACAGTCCTTGCTGCAACCTGTGGGGAGATGGAAGGATGCTGATTCTTTAGACCTTTGGGACTGAATTAGATTACTAGGACTGTCATAACTAAGGGCCACAGAAGGAATAGCAGAAATTCATCTTGTGCTTCTGAGGCCGGAAGCCTAAAGTGAAGGGTCAGCTGGCTAGTTCCTTCTGACGGCTGGAAGCAAGAATCCGCTCCAGCCTGGTGGTTGCTGGCCTTCTCTGGCATTCCTTGACTGTGGGAGCACCACCCCACTGCTGCTTCCAGCTGCCCGTGGTGCTCCTCTGCACAAGTGTCTCTGTAAGGACACAGCTCACTCCAGGTTAGGACCACTCTAATGAGCTCATCTCAGCCAGTGACACCTGCAATGACTCCATCTCCAAAATAAGGCCACATTCTGAGGGGCTGAAGGGCTAGAGCTTCCAAATGTGGGTTTTGAAAAGACACAATTGCATTTATAACCATCTTTGTGAGACTTCGAGTTTTTAATCTTCCTAGGCACAATCACTGTACCCACAGGGCAATCACTGTCTCCTTTGGTATGTGAATGACATGGAATTCATCAAGTGAGGGTAGCCCCTTGGCGGCTCAGCCCAGATCCTAAGATGCTCACGGCTCCTGGAGATCTGTCTCTGGACAGATCTCAGTTTTGGCTGAGACCTTAAGAGAGGAAGCCCAAAGTCACACTGCCAGTTAGGGAAGGGCAGGCGGCTACATATTTGTGATACACATGTACTAGCTCCACTATAAAGACAAGCACCCAAGGGAGACTGGGGTCTAGGATGTCCCCTTGTAGGGAACCTAGCCCTCTGTGAGGCAATGAGAGGGTGCCTGGGTCTGTGCTCTTCTGGCGAAATTACTGAAGTGCAAAATGATCTGCTAGCCAGGGAATAGCTGACAGTGGGCTGGGCACATGGGAAACCTGAATGTCCAGGGAGGTGGGCCTCCAATGATGTCACAGTCCACATTTGTACCTAGATGGGGAAGGTAGTTCTCACGTTGCACGTGTAGATGTATGATTTGATATTTGCCATTCTAAACTCCTAGATGCCAGCCTTTGAGAAGTCTGGGTCTTTCTGACTATGTGAATCACACTCCAGACTCGAACAATAAGGCAGGGATTCCTGGGAAAAGGGAAGGAGGAAGAACAGCATTGTCAACACCAGTATACAGCAGAGCATAGGAGAGCATGGCATAACATTCAGATTCGGGGCTTTAGTCTGAGGGTCTGGGGTGGATGAAGCTTTTGATGGCTTCAGAACAGGATGCGGTTGCTGGAAGGTGGTGAAAAGCAGGAGTTGGCCTAGTGGGAAGAAGTAGGTCAGTGGGGGAAGGGCACTGGGTGAACATGAAGAGAGCACCCTGAGGCAACTGAAACATTGCCCAGAAGCCCTCCTCTAGTGCTCTAAAGTGGAGTCTCCCGCCCTACCTTCCCCAGAAAACTGGGAACTTGGAGACGCTGTTTCTGCATCCTAAGACTCTTCCCCACCCAAAGGTCTCTGCCAAGACTCACGTGCGGCCCTCCCTCTCCTTCCTTACCTACCTGCAGTGGCACCAGCCTGTGTCCCAGGGCCACTGTTAGGGGGATGGGCATCGAGGCCCTGTGCCCCAGCCCCCAGCTCTGCACAGGGACGTTGCTCAGTCTTTGTTTTCCCACCCTGTAACTGGGAATCAGCTCCACCTAAGGAAGAGAAAAACTCCCAAGTGTCACAGCGCTTCACTGTTCTTGGTTCCCACTCCTGTCCTCTTTCTTCTTGTGACTCATGTGAACCCAGTTACTGGCAAATAGCAGGATGGACGCCGCAGGTGAGCTATTCTGCGCATGTGCACAAAAGACAGACAAGAAAATGGGTTTCGGTTTCCCAGCTGTCCATTTTGATCTGTCGAGTTCTTATTTTCAGCAAAGCGAAATCAACATATGCTGATTAACCATGAAAATAATCATTATTATTGAATTTCCTGTGAGAAATATAATCTCATTAAAGTGATTCTGAAACTCTGGCTTCCAACTCCTGGCCCCTTGTGTGAGCAAGTGGAGTTTTAGAAATTCAGGTATAGTGGATGATATCTGGACTTTTTATGGAGGGAGGAATGTTGACCTCAGCATGCAAACCAGGCACAAAAAAATGGAACCTGATCTGCTTTAGCACAGTGAGGTTAGCGTCCTAGAGGTTGGAGGGAAAGTAGCAAAGAATTGAAGAGAAAGGGGCACTTATCTGACTGGAGAGATCCCTGATTATGAAGGTGGTTTTCCCAGAGTGAGGCCCACCCATTATATTTGGGAGTGTGCTGACCCCTGAGATTTCCCCAAATGGTGGAAACTGGATTGCATAATTGGGGGGGGGAGGATTAGACCCCTGTTTACTATGATATTTGAAAACAGCACTATGTTGGAGCTGGAGCTATGGCTCAGTGGTAGATCCCTGGCTTAGCATTCACAAGGCCCTAGGTTCAATCCCCAGCACCACCTTTTAAAAAGAGGGAGAGAGCCTTTGTAGAATAAAATTGAGTTGCATGAGCAGGGAATTGGGGGTGGGTGGATGACATGACCTAAAGGCCCTGAGCCCCAATTGAGAGTCATTGTTCAATTCCACAAGGACCCAAGAAAGTGGAAAGGGATCGGCAGGATCTGAGGCAGGTGACAAGGCTGGTAAAGGTGGCCTCTGTTTCAGTCAGCACATATCTAGACATTTCCAGTATCATTCAGCACATATCTAGACAATACCACTGCCACCTCCATAGGAAGGGTATATTTTCCTACCCCAGAAATATTGTGATTATTATGTGACTTGCTTTGGCCCAGAGATCAGGGTTGGAAGTGACAGTGGGCAAAGTGTGGAGCTTACTGGAGGTGTTTCCATCATTCTTTAGTGTGCAACTGGCCCAACAAAGATGAGAAACCAGTGGAGCAGATCTGGACCTGACCTGACACTTGAAGGGGAGCTTTGCACAGTTCAGCTGAACTCAGGTTGGCAAATAGACAGATGAGAGAGAAATCTTAGCTACTAAGTTTTGAATAATTTGTTATGTAGCCTTAGTATATCAATAGCTGACTGATACATAGTCCTTTCATTGTTCCCCACACTTCCTCCTCTGCCTTCGTCCTATTAAAACCTTCCGATTTAAAACATCTTGTGTCAAACCTTTAACTCTTAGAGTGAGTTTCAGTTGTAGATTTTCTTCTTCCCAAAATGTGTGTTCTTCAAGCCACTTATCTCTGCAGAAAGCTTTTGTTATTAGAGTCTCAGAAATCTGCAAGCAGGTAAGGATGACAGATACAGGATTGGGACATTGTTCTTGGGTCTCTTGATTTTACACTTCTCGAAGCCTAGGGTGAGGCAGATTCCAGCTCATAGCTAATTTTTCAGGAAGGCTCAAAATCCTGCAGGAGGGGCACAGCAAATGCCATGTATCTTCCTTATCCTCGGTGTATTGAAAAAAAGGGTGGAACATGGTGGTAACCGCAGCTGGCAAATGAGGACTCTTCCTATCCATCCCTCCTCTGGCTCTGGCCAGATCCCCAGTTCAAATGGCAGGCTGCATTCAAGAAGATGATTCATGCTCACAGAAGACTCCAGAGAATCTCTCAGGGCCCTTCTGTTTATTAAATTTAAAAACCTATGTTTAAATATAATGTCAAGGGTGTGACACAGACCAACAGGAACCAAAGCAGACTGTCAGCTGTAACCTTGAATAGCAAGATGTCCTTCAAGTTTTGACTCACAGGCTTAAAGCTTCTCAAGATTTTTCAGGAAGGCCCAGACTATTTGAGAAGAGGTCAGCACCTGCCAGCAGAGCCATCTATTTCTGTCTATCAACCGTTGTTAATGGCAAAGGCAGAGGCTGTGGCTTTTGGACTGAGGTCAGCACCGAGCACTGTGGAAGGTGTCCAGTCTGCCCCTGCCTGGGCTGGAGAAGCTCAGCATGTTCTCCCATCACCTCAGAACCCCCATGCTTATCCATCAGCCCTTCCTGAACAGCAAGAATCTGTCACACAGGGAGCACTAGCAGTGCCCTTGGTCACCTGTTTCAGAAAACACTTTACTATGCTCAAAGACGGGTATGGAAATACAGCCACGTGACATAGTTCACATTGATAAAAGGGTGTATGTCAATTAGGTGGGCGGGTCAGAGAGTAACAGGCAGACATTCCATGTAGCTAACCCTTTGACAAACACAACTCTGGTACTGATTCTTTTTTTTTTAATTTTATTTGTTATTTTTATTTTATGTGTATGAGTGTATTGCCTGCATGTATGTGAGTGCACCCGTGTCGTGCAATGCCGCGGAGGTCAGCAGAGGGCATTGGATTCCCCTAGAACTGGTGTTAAGGACGGTTCATAGCCAGCATGTGGGTGCTGGGAATCAAACCCGGGTCCTCTGCAAGAGCAATCAGTGCTCTTAACCGCTGAGCCATCTCTCCAGCCCCCTGGTACTGAGTCTTACCTTCCCTTTTACAAGCTGAGGATACATACACAGAGAAGTTCAGTAACTTGACCTGTACCACACAGCTAATAACACATGTGGAGCTGGAAACCAGACTCAGGTCCTGCTGCCAAAAGTCACATGCCTGCCCACTAGGCTGCATGCTGCTCATGGAGCAGGGGGACTGGAGCTGGAGCAAGCAACCGGAAGGGGGTGATGTGGTGGTCTGCATGAGGAATGGCCCCCACAGGCTCATGTGTTTGAATACTTGGTCCCAGTTGGTGGCACTGTTTGTGGATGTTTAGGGGGTGTGGCCTTACTGGCAGAAGTGCATCACTGGGGGTGGGCTTTGAGAGTGTGTAACCTTGCTCCATTTCTAGTTTCTCAGCTTTCTGCTCTTGCTGTCTCCTGCCATACCTGCCCCACCAAGATGGACTCCTATCCTGCTGGAACCTTGATCCCAAAGAGACTTTTCTCTCTATAAGTTGCCTTGGTCATGGTGTTTTATCCAGCAACAGTAAAGTAACTAATACAGGAAGCCATGTAAAGGTCCAGGAAAGAGTGTTCTAGACACGAGGACAGGAAGATCATCGCAATCCTGTAGGAAAGAGCTAAGGGGCCTGGGCCAGGGGCCTTCTCTGAATGCAGCAAGAAGAGAGAGGTTTGGGATTGGTTCCACTGCGGCATCATTTCCTTCTCAACTGGAAATCCCATAGGACTCATGTTTTACCTTTTTAACTAACCGTAGTGCTAAAGTACAGTGTTTGATTCATTAACTTCCTTAATTTTCTTTTTAAGTATTTTTAATTTTTGGAAAGTTCATACACATATACAGTGTGTTGTGATCACACTCACCTTTTTCTCTTACCCTCTCCCACTCCTGCTGCCATTCTTCTTCCTATCTAGTCCCTTCTATGTTCATCTGTGTGTGTGTGTGTGTGTGTGTGTGTGTGTGTGTGCGCGCACGCGCACATGCTCATGCACACGCCAGTCTTATGCAGGGAACCACTTTTCTGTTGCATGACAAATACCATGACCAAAACAGACTTGGGGAGAAAAGGGTTTATTCAGCTTACACTTCTAGGCAACAGTCCATCACTGAGGTAAGTCAGGGCAGGAACTCAAGCAGGAGCTGAGATAGGAACCACGGAGGACACTGCTTACTGGCTCCCTCTGACTTGCTCTCCTAGCTTTCTTACATAGCCCAGGCCCACGCCTACAGATGGTACCTCCCTCAGTGGACTGGGCCCTCCTACACCAATTAGCAATTTAAAAATGCCACACAGACATGCTCACAGACCATTCAACTGAAGTTCTGTCTTCCCCAGTTACTAGGTTGTGTCACTTTACAATAAAAATTAGCCATCACACCACAGCTGTTGTGTGTTCATGATTCAACAGCCATGTCATGTCTAGAAGACAGCGGTTCACACTACTCCTCCCCAGCCTCTGACTCTTACAATCTTTTCACTCCCTCTTCTGCAGTCTTACCTGGAGGCTTGGAAGGAGTAATATAAATGCCCTGTTTCAGGCGAACACACAACTACCTGTTCTCAGAGCTTGAACCAGTTATGAGTCTCTGCCTTAACTGCAACCACCCAATGCAAAAAGAAGCACCTATAACCAAGGCTGAGAGTGTTAATCTATGGGTACAAACCTAGGTATTTAAGAGATAGTTTGATACCATGTCCATTAGTAAAACATCAGAAGGCATCCTCACTAAGGTCTGTAACCTCCCTAGCCATAGGCTTTTGACCAGTATGCATTCCCTCCTGAGGAGTAGGTCTCAAATTCAATCACAAAGTGATTGGTTACCCCCAGAGCAATCAGTCACACCGCAATTGCACCACCAGGCATATCCTGCCTGACAGGTCAGTATTGTAGTATGTAGGGTCCACAACTGGGTAATGTCATTGCTAACTCCTCTGGACAAGAGCCTCTATTACATCTTCCAGCACTATGAACACTATCCAGCAGAGAAAGAGTTTTCAGCCCAGCTCCAGTTTTCCTCTGTGTTCTGTATCCAAAGCACTGCAAGGAACTAAATCCCTAATAAGCAAACAGGGTCACAGAGAAGTGATAAAGATGGTGTACGTCCATCTTGTCTCCAGCAGGAAAGCCTTATTTTTTAACTCCAACAAGGCTCCTTCAACTGACCTGCTTAGACTCATGTAGCCCTGGATATCTCAGTTTGGAAACGTGACCTAGCAATCTTCTCTTCTTTAAGTTGATCAACTCAAAATTAGGGGAGGGGAAACCACTAAAGCCTTTAAAACTCAGGTCCTTCCAGGGGGATGTTGGATTTCAGCATCCGGGTCCCCTCTCCACTTATGAAGAACTTCTCCTTTGTGTATGAATGTGTGTGTGTGTGTGTGTGTGTGTGTGTGTTTATCTTTCAATAAATGCTTATTTGCCTGTTGCTCTCTGCTGGTCTGGGAATTTTTTCCTGCATTTTAATTCACTTTAATTGCCTGAGAAAACAAACCCAACAGTAACCCTAGACTGATAATGAAGTCAACAGGCATAGCATGTGGTGTCTTCAAGCAATAGGTCTTCCCATCTAGTTCTGGTGGGCAGCCAAGAGCAGCAGCCTGTATTGTCTGAGGAACCTCTGAGGCCTCCCTGGCCAACAGCTTAAACAGAAGCATCCCACTCTTAGCACTGGAGTTTTTATTTAAGAGTCTATGGCTTCTAGGAGCAGCTTTTAACTCTTCAGAATAATTAGATAATTCATTAATGAGTATTGGGTCAGTCTGATTGGAGCTTGAATCCCAAGGCCTTTACTTGCTGACTGATCAGTATTGGTGGTGTGACTTCACCTCACTGATCCTGTTTTTAACTTTAGGTGCAATGGGGTTAATAAGTCAATAATCACAAGGCTGGCTCTTGAGAAGATTAAATAAGATAGCTTTTGTATACAGTCAAGAGTGAGGCTGTCACAGGGCAGGTCCTATGGAAATTTTAGCACCCAAATTTCTTTGCCTACTGCAATGACGAGATTCCACTGTAGAATAAAAGTGAAGGGCAATATGCCTTGTTACACAAACCATGGCGGAGGGCTAGACAGTGAGAGAGATAAATAATGCCTAGCTAGTTTTAAAAAAACCAGAGGAATCATATTAGTCCAACAACCTATTGACAAATTATACATAAACTATCTCAACACGACTCCACGTGTATAGCTAAAGGTTACATAACAAGAAATAGTGCCAAACAGGAGATACCTTCCTTTGAGTTGTTGGCCAGGGTGGTCCAAGAGACTCCCAAAATTACTCAGGGTATTGCCACAGGCCCTGATGACCTCCCAGAACTTGAAGGTAAGACCCTACTGCTGAAGACAGAACACAGGATTTGAAGAAATAAAGCTGCAACTGACCTGGAAGCCACTTCCCCTGAAGGTGCGCTCTCAGAGCTTTGGAGAGCATTATGAAGATACCAAGAGAAAACATCAATGGACAATCCAACACCAGCTTCAAGGCCAAGTAACCACATCAATGGCCAGCACAGCATATGTCATTGGTGCAGTAGTGGCACTTTTATCTTGGGGGCAATCAACAGCTACCTAATTTGACTAAAAGCCCACTCAAAGGGGGAAACTCAAGTGTAGTACTGTAACATAACCTAATACACATGGTCGGAGTGGTCATAGATCTTAGAGAAGACCCCAAAACTCTTACATCATTAGACTAATGTGATTTCTTACTATGTGCAAAATATGTATCTTATATTTACAGACAAATATTCCAGTCATCACTCATCAAACAAGCTCACTTTGCAGCAGTCAGAGACTAATACCAAGTACCACAACTGGTCACACGCGGACATTGTCTATGAATTGCCCAGGCATAAGTGACACATCTGAAATGCAACCTCTACACCTAAGGCTCATGGAACATAGAACAGGGATAAAGGAGAGGACACTAAGGAATCTGTTCTCAATAATGAAGCTCCCTCATGCAGCGGAGGGCCAGGAACACAAAAGGTCACAAATGGCCAAATCGTAGAGATCAAGAGTCTGCTAAATAATGGTCCTTGCACAGGACCCCTTTATTAAGCTTCACTCACCCAAGGTCCAGAGACCATTGCAGAAGAGGGGATGGAAATATTCTAAGAGCCAGGGAGGACGTGCATGACCACATTGAAACAGTCCTACAAGCTCCTGGGAACCTGCTCATATGATTCTATGGCAATGGTGTCAGCATATACAAGTCCCATGCAAACTCAGGCAGGCAGTAACCCAGCTTAGAACTTGGATAATGAACAGCAGACCCCAATCTTATCTAAAGGAATATTGACAACTGATTGCTGCTAGATGAGGAAGAGCTGATCTTCCTAAAACAAGGGACTCTAGATAGGCTGACTAGACTCAGCGGATGGACTTGCACTGGGGAACGGCTAGGGGCACTGACAATACAGTGGGCAGTAACAGGGATGACAGAGTATATGGGCTCCAGTGGGGGGGATATGGAGGGTGCCAATGGGGATGGGGGTATAAAGATGATTGAGATTGTTTGAGATGTTCTGTGTGAAGCACGCATGCACGCATGCACACACACACACACAAAGTATGGTCCAGTGACCAGCTCCACTGGATCTTAAAAGGAACTAGAAGTGAAGCTGCCTCCGCCACAGACACACTGATGCAGAATTTGTGGGGAAGACACCTGGGGATCTGTATATGAAATGAACATTTCTCCCAACACCACAGAATTCGTTTTTAAAAAATTATTTATTATTTTTATTTTGTATGTATGAGTGTACTGCCTGCAGGTATGTAAGTGCACATGTGTCATGCAGTGCCCACAGAGGTCAAAAGAGGGTGTCAGAACCCCTGGAACTTCAGTTACTGATGGTTGTTAGCTACCACGTAGGTGCTGGGACTCGAACCCAGGTCCTCTGCAAGAATAGCCAGCGCTCTTAATCGCTAAGCATTTCTCCAGCCCCTCCATAGCATTCTTATTATCACAAAGGAAGTTGAAAGTAGGGCATGGTGTCACCCATCTGTAATCCTAGCATTCAGGAGGCCAAGGTAGCAGGACTGAGTTCAAGGCTATCCTGGTATCAAGACCATCTCAAAAAAAAAAAAAAAAAAAACCAAAATAAATAAAATAAAACCAAAAAAAAGAAAAGGAAAAAGTACAGCAAGGTTGAGCTTGTTCTAATCCAGGCAGGGACCCTGGGGTGTGTTCTTGGAGGGATATTGGGCGGTACCATCCTAAATGTACCCCCGCCTCCCCCCCACATCACTGTCCCTCCAACTGCCATGCCTCAGACATCTGTCCCTTGTAGTCAGGCTGGAGACTTGACAGCCCCTCTTTAGACATCCCCAAAGACCAGCCAGCTGGGACTGGGAGGAGTCAATAGCATCGTACATAAGGACAGCAGGGACAGACCCCTCCCTGACTAACCAGTGTCCCAACTTTCTGTGAGGGCATCTTATCCCCTTGGTAGTCCTCCTGGCCTACTTGCTGTGCCTGAGAAACCTACACATCAGGATCTTGGCGTGGCTAGGGGCTCCTTTCTCAGTCACCAAGCCTGCAGACAGCCCCTGAGGTGGAGGTATAAGTGTGGACAGGTCCTTATTAGCCCATCAAACATTTCTAAACATCTCTCAAGCCTGTTTATGGTTGTCAGTCCACTGAGTCATAACAGGCTGGGCACAGTGGCATATGCCTTTAATCTCAGCCCTCAGGAAACAGAGGCAGATGGATCTCTGTGAGTTCCAGGCCAGACAGGCCTACATAATGACACCCTGTCTTTTCAGTTCTATGATATAGCCTCCTAGACACTGATTTTCCTTCTCTTTGAGTTGGTACAAAAGTCGCTCTAGTGAGGCATATAACCAGCTTTCCCTTCCAGGTGACTGTCCACCTTTGGGCAGTGAGAAGAATGAACCAAGGACATCTCACACACCTCTCTATAACACCCTTGCTGTACAGCTCAGTGTTCTTGCTTTAAAAGCATCACTTATAGACTGTTCTACGATGATAGCTAGGTGATTGCACTTAATTGTCAAAATGGCAGTAAACTAGTCTGTCATGACCATGGCAGTTGGTAGGAGAGTTTTCCATCACTGTGAAAAAAAATACCTGAAGTAATCAGCTCAACACAGGAAAATATTTTGGCTCACAGGGTCAGAGACTTCAATCCATGTTACTCTGGGCCTGTGGTGAGGCAGTACATCATTGCAGGAGCATGTGGCAAAGGAGCCTGTTCACCTTACAGCAGCCAAGGGGCCAGCAGCCCAATATCTCTCCAAGAACACACCCCAATGGACCTAACTTGCTTCTCCTAATAGGGGATTCCACTACGTCCCAACAGCACTACAGACTGCTGATCATCTCATGGCCTTCGGGGGACACATAAAAATAAAGAGAGGCTGGTAAGATGGCTCAGAGATACTGTGCTGAGGACTGGAGGCCAGTATCCTTTTGTGTGTGTGCTCCTGGGAATTGATCTCAGAGCCTCACTTATGCTAGCTGAGCACTTTACCACTGAGCCACATCCCCAGCCTTCTTTAAATTTTTAGTTTGAGACAGGGTCTCCCTAAGTTCCTCAGGCTGGCCTTGAACACATTTTATAGCTCAGGCAGGACTTGAACTTTCAATCCTCCTGCCTCAACCTCACAAATAGCCAGGAGTATAGGCCTGTACTACCAGGCCTGGCTCATCTTTCAGTCTGTGCCGGGACTGACTCGAATGCTCAGTTACATCAAACTCAAGAAAAATCTACTTTCCAGGCCAAGTTCAAACTTGCTGCCATCTGCTGGCCACCACTTAGCGTGATCTTCACCTACCTACAATTTAAACTTGTATGAAACATAAAAGAGTTTGCAGAAAATGGCAGCACCACACTCTATCCTAAGAACTTGACCAAAGCACTGCACTTTCAAAAGGATGAGGACACACTACTATTTTGGATTAATAGTGTTTTCCAAAGCTTGTTTTATGAATTAGAGCTCAAAGAATTGCAAGTCAATAAATGATGCCATACCCTCACTGGTGGGCCTGTTGTTCTTGTTGGGACTGATGGCATTCCTTCAAATCCGTCAGTGTAAGAAGAAGTAGATTGAAAGATGCAGGAAGGGGCCAGGGATGTGGCTCAATTGACAGAGCTCTTGTCTAGTATTCATGAAGCCTTGGTTTCTATTCCCAACACCAACATAAAACTGGACATAATTGCTGTGCACATTTATAGCCCCCTCAGGAAGTGGAGGGGGGAGAATCAGAAGTTCAAAGTCATCTGGTACAGAGCTTGTTTCAAAAAGAAAAAAACAAAACAGAGACAGTCTCCTGATGATCCTCAAGCCTGAACCCAGAGATTGAGAAGAGCCTGGGCAGGTTTAGTCATCCAACTTACTAGGGTTTGCCTACTTCCCTGCTCCCAACCAAAAGGTGGTACCTGTGAGCATACATGAATGTGTGTGTGTGTGTGTGTGCCTGTGTGTGCACAAAAGCAGCTGTATGTGGGGGTCAGGGGATGACTTGTGGGAGTTGGTTTCCTTCTTCTACCATGTAGCTCGCAGGGACCAAACAAAGTCATCCGGTTTAGCAGCAAAGTGTCTTTACTCACTGACCCATTTCACCTGTCTCTTGTACTGGATGATATTGTAGGGTTTTCTGTTTGCTCGTTTGTTTTTGCAGTACGGAAATAGAACCCAAAGCCTCCTGTATGCTAGGAAAGCACTATTTACCACTGAGCAACATCCCCAATAATATTAGTTTATAGTGTTCTTATAATCTTTGAGCCTTATTTTGTTTTGAGGGTAATCTTGGTCTTGGAAAACTATTTGGGAATTATTCTCTTGTTTTCAATATTTTTAAAAAATGTGTGTAAAACTGTTGATCGTCCCTGCCCCCCTTAAGCCTTTGGTAGACTATACATTAAGCTGTCTGGACTTAGAATTTTCTTTGTGAAAGGTTTTGGAACTATGTAATATTCTCAGATAATATATAGCTGTTCAGATTACTTATTTTATCCTGAGTGTGTTTTTGTAATTTGCACAAAAAAAAAAGGAGAGAGAGAGAGAGAGAGAGAGAGAGAGAAAGAGAGAGAGAGAGAGAGAGAGAGAGAGAGAGAGAGAGAGATACTCCCAAGACCAAAACTACCCTTTGGATCAAGGCTGGCTTTTCCTTGCCATTGCTGGCACTTGTGGAGAGGCTCGTTCAGAAGAGGGCACGCAGGGGACAAGAAAGGGGAACAAGAATCTTCAGTGTGCCTGTATGGGTCCTGGGTGGTGTGTGTGTGTGCGTGTGTGTGTGTGTCTGTGTGTCTGTGTGTCTGTGATTCCTACAGTGTGCCTGTATGGGTCCTGTGTGTGTGTGTGTGATTCCTACAGTGTGCCTGTATGGTGTGTGTGTGTGTGTGTGTGTGTGTGTGTGTGTGTGTGTGTGTGATTCCTACAGTGTGCCTGTATGGGTCCTGGGTGTGTGTGTCTGTGTGTGTCTGTGTCTGTGTGTCTGTGTGTCTGTGATTCCTACAGTGTGCCTGTATGCGTCCTGGGTGTGTGTGTGTTTGTGTGTGTGTGTGTGTGTGTGTGTGTGTGTGTGTGTGTGATTCCTACAGTGTGCCTGTACGGGTCCTGGATGGGGTTTATGGGGATAGCCATGCTTAGCCTATCAGTTTAAATTCCTCTCTACCTGAGACTTAGGTTCTCCAATTTCCCAGTCTCTCAGAAGACCAAGTGCCATGTGCGGCTCCACTCCATTCCCCCACTCCCTCTCACATGGTCATGGGGAAGTAGAGCCTCCCACATTCCTACCTCCCTTGAAGCTCTGACAAGGTGACAGTATTGGTTGACCAGGCTGTAGTTCTGGGTTCTAAGGGTGGAGAGAGAGTGCACACCATGACCAGGGACTGAGCCGGACAGCAAAGGCAAAGCAGACACTTCCTCACAAATGGGAGCCTCAGTTTCCTTTCCCAGATGTCCCGAGAAGAGAGGGCGGCCCTGACTGAAGGGGGTGAGACAGAGGAACCATGCCTGGGGGGCAGTGCCACATCCTAGACCTTGAGCTTCCCACGAGTGACAGCTGCTGTCGCACATTGTCCTCCCCAGCACCTAGCCTGTGTTGTGAGAGGTAGCCGGCCCACACTAAGCAGGTGTTCTGTGGTGGTGTGTTATGTTTGTGGAACATTCAGTGAACCAGGAAGTTCCTGGTTCATCCAACAGAAAATGCATTGCTCTGGTAACAGAAGGTTGAGAATCTGGACCTGGCTTCCTACTCAATTAGACACAGGACTGTGATCATGAGGCAAAATGCCCTGTGTCTCTGGCTCCCACTGTGGGTTTAATTCTCAGGTAAAGGGTGGCAACAGCTTTAGCCTCAGCTTGAGTTCCTATCAGGAAGAAAGAGAGCAAGTGGGCTGCTGGGACTCACCCTGACAGGATCAGTTTATTCTATGTCATCAGTCCTGTCCAAATCGTTGAAGGAGAGAAAATGCAGTGTTTTCATTGGCTGATATCTGGGTGATGAGCCCAGTCCCAAAGGCCTGAGGTTGAGTTTTACTTAGACTAAGCACGAAGATGGGCAGATGCCCAGTGAAAATCTGGGATTGTTATGCAAGGAAGGAGGGATGTAGGTTCAGAGCTGGGGGATGCAAATGAGCCATAACATCAAAGGCATAGAAGAAATGGTAACAAAAAGCATGACACAGGTTCATAGGGGGCTAGTGGCTGCCAAGAGCTACTCCACACACTTTCTAAACACCAGTGGGATCCTCACAACAGTCCTATAGATTCATAGCATTATGAGTGCAGGGCTCACAGAAAGACTGAGTAACTCACCCAAGTTTTATGTTTAAAAAAAAGTGGCTGAACCAAGAATCAAATCCTAGCACCCACCTTCAGAGTCTAAGCTCTTGACCACAACGTATGTCCAAACTGCAGAAGTGGGCTGGGGATGTGGCTTAGTGGTAGAGTGCCCTGGGGTTGATTCTCAACACTAGATAAAATGGTGTGGTGGTCCCAGTCCTTAGGAGATGAAGGCAGGATGAGACGTTCAAGGCCAGTTAAATAGCAATTCCAAGGAGGCCTGGGCTACATGAAACCCTGTTTTAGACCTGCACAAGGCTGGGCTCATCACCATTACATCATTCATGGGGGGCGGGGAACTCAGGAGGCCCCACCCCTCACTGAGGGTCTACCGGTAGTTAATGGTTGCTGGGGGAAACTGTATCGCTTTCTTGTGGTGTAGTCACAGATAAGGTGCCTATGCTCCAATAAGTAACCCTCCACTCATGCTTACGCAAGTGGGTTTAAAAAAAGAGACGTCAAGTCTGAGGTAGCTTGTTGGGAAGAAGGATTTCAACAAACAGAGGGATGAGGGGCAAGGGTGAAAATGACCAAATTTCAGGGTGTACATGTACGAAACTTTCAAAGAATTTTAACTAAAAATTAAATTTAAATGTTATTTGAAAAATAAATATTTTCATGGTTCAAAGAATCAAAACTGCATAAAAGACAGATTTTCATCCAGAGGGGTCCACTTTTATTAAATTTTAGTGTGTAACCTGATATTTCTTTAAGCTAGTGTTTGCTTAATTTTTGGCATGAAATTTATCATACAAAGAAAGGTTGGTTTTGTTTTTTAAGAAAATTTGTTTTGGAGACAAGATCTCACTATATAGACCTTGCTGACCTGGAATGCACCATGTATCAGGCTGGCTACGAACTCATAGAGATCTACTTGCCTCTGCCTCCTGAGTGCTGGGATTAAGAAAATAATTTCTTTTTAAACCTGCTGAGGAAGAACAAAAAGCCAACAATTTAGCGGGATGCATCCTGCAGGTAGTACCCAGTACCATGAACAGTCTGACACACTGTAGGGACTCACTAAGTATTTGTCAAGTGAAAACACACACTGACTTCACCCACGTACTCATCTTCAGTCATAAAGTGACTTGATTATAGGAAAATATTGTATTGTTTCTATGTCCATTGAGGCTGGAGGCTCACAGTGGGTGCTGGCATTTTTATTTTTAGAAGAAAAAGAGTTAATGGTGATAGTTGAAAGAATTATGCATTCCTGAGCCATGTGTGATTGCACATACCCATGGTCCTAGTATGGGGATGTTGAGGCAGGAGGATCATGAGCTCAGTGCCAGCCTAGGCTACAAAGTGAGACCCTGTCTCAAGTAGAAAAACAAAATAAACAAACTTAAAATCCAGCCCTCCCTACCTTAGAGAGGATTCTTATGCTTCCATTTACTTTAGTTTTTGACCTTGGATGCAATTCCAGAAACTCCTTTCGGGGTGATCTTGGCTCACGTTTCCTGTATTCACTTGATTGGGAAGGAAGGCTGCCTCCAGTGACTGTCTTATAGCACACTGAATACCAGGCAGGGGCTGCTAGGTTCCCTTGCTGTAAACCCAAGGGGCACCTGCCCACTGAGTAAGTAAGGGCTGAGGGTCCTGATGACTCCAGGCATAGGAAAGTCTTGTGGCTTCCTGGAGCTAGTCCTCCCCTGGCCAGGGTGTCGCCAGGGGGCATTGCTCAGTCTTGTTTAAAGGAAGCATCTCTGCTGGCTGATGCTTTTCATTAGTGACACTGGGTCCTGAAGCTTTGGTGCCAGTAGCCAGCAAGTGTAGTGCACACAGCATTGATTTGTTCACACACTCATTTTCTATTCATCACTTCAAGGAGTACTTACAAAGTGCTGCTTGGTTCCTCTTTCAGGTGCTGAGATCTGAAAAGAGAAGGCCCAAGATTTTTTCTCTGATACCTTATCCCCTAAGATACCTGCTCAGTCTCACAAGCCACTGAGATCATCTCTCAGAAACTAGGAATCAAGCAAATAGCAGATACCTCTCTGGGTGGAGACGTGGGGAAAGGGCAAAGGGGGACAAAGCCAAGGGGGGAACCTGGTTAACAGAAACAGCAGAGGAGGTGACATTCAGGCCAAGCTTAGTAAATCGTGCTGGAGCTAAAGGCAATGGGATAGGAAGAAGGCATTCCTGACAGGAAAGGGCTGGGCTGGGTTCAGAGTACAGAGAAGAGGAATTGGCAGAGGTAGGTGAGAGTATAGACAGGGATGAGCAGGAGAGAGAACACAGGCGAGGTGATGGTGGGACAAGGGGGTGGTCTGCAGGACTTCCTCAGACTTCCTGAGAATGTTTTACAATAGAGTTCTGACAGTTAACTCAACCATGGGTAATGGGCTTTAAATTTTTCTTACATTTATTTAGTTATTTCTTTATGGGAGGGGCATACACATGTGCCACAGTACATGTGTGGAGGCCTAGGAATCTGAACAAAATGGTGCACACAGATGTTTGGGAACCCCCAAAATAAACAGTAATGTAATGTTATATAACCAGTTTTGGTAAGAAGGCCCCTTTGTGTGATTTCTTATAAAAAGTCCTTGGGACCCACAGCGCATGTACTCTTGCCAAGTGTCTGCTTGCCCAATGGCTATATACCCTCACCCAGAGAAAATAGAGTATGCTGTGTTTGCCAGCAGTTTTATCTTCTTTACTCTTCCTGGCCCCCAAACTCAGGCTCCACAAGGGGGTCATGATTGAGCATAGCCACGACTGACAGCCCAGTCCTCTACACAGGACCTTCAACAGGACAGGGGTCCCACAGGCTAGTCACCTTAGGCCTGACCTTCACACAGAGCCACAATTTAGAACTTTGACACTCTCCAAATAAGATGCTATCATTGTTTTTGAGTGTGACAGATGTTGATTTATTAAATGTAAACATTTAAAATAAGCCACAATGTTGATAACCCTGTGCTGTCATTCCTTCACTTTAAAAGAAAATGAAAATTTTGGATGTAACATTTGTGACTGGTAAAATTTAATCTTTTTCTACACATAATTCAGTGGATTTGGCAAACTTTTAGTTATATAGCTACAAGACACTCAAGATACAGTGTGTTTTCCTGGCCTGAGGGTGCTCCCTGGAGCCCCTTTGTTCTATACCCCTTCCCCTCCCCCGCCCCTGCCAACCACAGCTCTGATGTGATCCCACAGCTCACCTTTCTGAGGCCCTTTGAGTATGGCTTCTTTCACTTACTACAGGGCCCATCAGCTGTTGTATTAGCAGCTTGCTCCTTCACGACTAAGCACCCTTACTTGCAATGATGTATTACTACAAATTTGGTGGTCTCAATGGAAATGAATTCTCTCAGTTTTAGAGCCCAGAGATTCAAAGTCCAAGTGTCAACCATTCTGCACTCTCCAGAGCCCACAGAAATTCTATTCCTCATCCCTTCCAGCTCCTGGTGGCTCTGGGTGTCCCAAGCAGTGACTCCATCTTCATGAGACCTCTTCTTCTCCCTCTGTGTGTTTCTATTGAAAACATTTGTCTTGAATTTGGGATCTAACCAGATCATCCAGGATGATTACAAGATCCTTCACGTCATCTGTAAAGACCCTTTTCCATTCACAGAGTTAAAAGACTGGCACATGGATATAAATGGGAAGGGGCGGGTACCACTCATCCCACCACACACAGTTTATTTTATCAGTTGATGGCCACTTGTCCTGTTTCCAGTCCTGGGACATTATGAATACCATGGCTGGAAACATCCAGCACAGAACCAAGTTTTCATTTCTCCCAGAAGTGGTCGTTTCAGAGGTCACTTTGTAACACATAAGGAAGTTACTTGCACACAAGAGTGGCCTGTACCTTAGTCCTCTTCTGAGTAGCCCTGCCCCAGGAAGTAGCCCTTCCCTACACCTTTCCCCTGTCCTGGCTTCAAGTAAAACAGTTCCAGCCCGGTACCCCTGCCCCCCACCCCTCATCCCAGGTCCAGTGCTGGGCACATTTATACAAACATGCTTTAGAGAGGAATGGCATGAGCAGAAGTAGGGAGGGCATTTCAGTCCTCAGGGCCTGCTTCCTTATGTCCCAGGCCCCAACTGCTGATGGGCTAGTTTTTCTTTCTGCCACGGGCTCTCATTTGTAAATCCTCAGTGGCCTCAGAAAGTAAGAGACCCAAGGATGCCATGGCAAACCTCTGGAAAGCCACTCTGTGGTCAAAGCTGGGACTGACCTGCACAGGCTGACAGATAAAAATAAATCAAGGCCGGGCATGGTGGTGCACGCCTTTAGTCCCAGCACTCGGGAGGCAGAGGCAGGCAGATCTCTGTGAGTTTGAGGCCAGCCTGGTCTACATAGTGAGTTCAGGTCAGCTGGGACTACAGGGAGACCCTGTCTCAAAAAGACAAAAATCAATCAATCAATCAATCAATCAATCAATCAATCAATCAATCAAGGCACATTCACCGAGATTTGAATTATGATCAACTTGTAATCACATGATCTCAAAAAAACAGATGAACGGTCAACATGTCTAATCTCTATTGATGCTCAGCTGCGACCTGGAACTCACGTGTTTGGCTGTACACGTTCTCCTGTTGGTTCAAAGGAATCTTCTAACTAATGTCAACATTTGCTTTTGAACCCTTTTGAAGGTTTATCTTTTTCATTATTTGCTTCTGCTTGTCCTTGCCCTGTGTGAGAAGCACCGGATGCAAGGCCTGGGACTCTAAGCTGTTCTGCATCTGTGAGATCCTGCACACCTGTGTGACCCTCAGCCTGTCATGCTGGGCAGCACACCTTCACACTCCAGGAGACGAAGCCATGACATTGCTTAGAAAAATGGCTACTAGTTAGCTCATCTGTTCCGCAGGGAAGGTGGCCTCCTCCTGTGCAGATGAGAAGGCTCTCACTGGGGGCCAGGAGTCCTGGACTATCTTCACCTCCTCCTCTCATTGTTGACTCTGGGGCCACAGATGCCCTTGACCATTGGGCTTTCTCTGCAGCAGTGACCCCACCTGTGTCTGGGCTGCATGTGCTCGGAGGTTCTGTCTCATATCATGACCGTCCCACCCCCCCAGGATGCAATTCCTCCACTAGAGCCCTGCACCATCTAGTATCTGTGAGGGCAAACCTGTGCTGTGCTGCAGGAATTCGAAATCTCAACGCCACTTCCTTGGAGCACAGCATCTTTCTAGAGCAGAGAGGATACCATCTAATCTACCTTTCCTCTGAGCTCAACTTTATATCCTCTGCTCCTGGGGTGGGTGGGGTGTTGAGGGAGTCTCTTAAATTCTGTGCATCATAATTTAAGATGACAAGATGGCTTCAGTGAGGCAAAGAACAGGGAACATGCACCCACCCTTGTGTTGTTGTTTTGAGACAAGGACTTGCTACATAACCATAGTAGGACTGATACTCCCTATGTAGCTCAGGCTAGCATAAACTCATGGCAATCCTTCTGCCTTGGCCTTCCAAGTGTTAGGGTAACAGGTCACCATGCCTGGCTCTCATTCTTCCTTCTTACTAGATTTGGCTGGCAATTGAGATGCTGGTGGAGGGTGAACAATCATGTGATTTTGTCAGTAGAGTGAGGGACTGCTTTTCCTCAAAGAAGAGCTGAATTCCCACCAGACCTGGCTCAAACTTATAAGTACCTAAGTGCTCACTTTATGCTAAGCACTTTTCATAGCCCAATTCATTTTTTTGGATACAGGATCTACTGATTAGCCTGGAACTCACTATGTAGACCAGGCTGGCCTCACACTCAGAGATCCAACTGCTTTTGCCTCCCAAGTGCTGAGATTAAAGCATGTTGCCACCACACCTGGCCTAATTCATTTTATTTATCAGTAACTTCAATGAGGCTGAGATCACCCTCGTTTTACAGATGAGGAAACTAAGGCTCAGTGAAACTAAGTGAGGGTGTGGGACCCCAGAGGTGGTACTTAGTGATGACGCCTGAATTTGAGCCCCTGTCTTTGTGCCTCTAAAGTTTGTGACCTTTTCCTGTGCCTCACTCTGTCTACAACTGCAGCTGCAGCTCCCAGCTCTGACACGGTCATACTGTGCCCTCACACACATCACTGAGCCTCCAGGAGCCCCATTTCTCATCTAAGAAATGGGATTGATGAGTCCTGTTCCTGAGTGGTTGTGTGTTTTAAAACAAGAGCCAGCAGGTAACATATCCAGCACAGTTAGGTGTTTGGCAAGGGGCAGTGGCTGTTGTTTTCTGGGCGTAGCAGAGAGAACTTTTGACAACTATCAGATTACAGCATCGTCTAGCTTTTGAGACAGACACGATCCTCTACTTTGAGGACAAGGAGTAGGAGACCAGAGCTTAGCTGACCTCCCTCTGGTTAGGTAAAGCAGTAGTGAGAGATTGAATGGGGCTAAAACTCAAGCCTCCCGAGCCCATGCCTGAGCTTGTTCAAATACAGAGTCAAAATCATCAGAGCTGACTTTTGAGCTTCTGCACAACAAACGAAGCAATCACCAGGGTGAAGAGACAGCCTACAGAAAGGGAGAAAGTTCTGCCGATCACACACCAGACAGCTGAATATCCAGGGCCTACAAAGAACAGCAAAAAATTAAACACCACAAACCAAGTCACCCAATCAATAAATGGGTTAATGAACTAAATGGACAGCTCTCAAAAGAATTATGCCAGGTATGGTGACCCAGGCCTTTAAGCCCAGCACAAGGGAAGCAGAGGTGGGCAGATCTCTGTGAGAGTGAGGCCAGTCTGGTCTACATAGTGAGTTCCAGGACAGCTGGGGCTACAGGGAGACCCTGTCTGAAAAAGAAGAACAGGAAGAGAAGGAGGAAGAGGAGGAGGAAGAGGAGGGACCAGTAAATACTTGAAAAAATGTTCAATACCCTTAGCCATTGAAGCAAATTAAAATTGCTTTGCGATTCCATCTCACCCTAGTCAAAATGGCTGTCCTCAAGAAAACAAATGATAACAAATGCTGGCAAGGATGGAGGGAAAGAGGAACCCTTGTTTCCTGCTGGTGGGAATGTAAACTGGTGCAGCTACTATGAAAATCAGCAAAAGCTCAGGAAAAAAAAAAAAGAAAAATAAACCTACTTTATGACTCAGCTACAGCACTCTTAGGTTACCCCTAAAGGGCTGAGATTACCACAGAGACTTGCACATCCTGCTGTGGCTGCAGTAGCCATGGTAGCCAGGAAATGGAAAGAGCCTAGAAGTCTATCAACAAACAAACTGTGGTACATATACATGGTGAAATTTTATGCCGCCGTAAAGAAACTATAGCATTTGCATGAAAAGCAATGCAAACAGAAATCATTATATTAGGAGAAATAAGCCAGACTCGGAAGACCAATACCATGTGTTTTCTCTCATATGAAACTTCTATTTAAAATTATGGCTGAGTGTGGTGGCACATGCCTTTAATCCCAGCACTCAGGAGGCAGAGGCAGGTAGATCTTGAGGCTAGCTTGGTCTACATAGCAAGTTCTAAGCCAGCCAGGGATACATAGTGATACCGTCTCAAAAAAATGAATAAATAAAATTCTCTGTATGCATGTATGTACATACCTATGTACTTACATGTGTGTGTAGGTCATGAAACTAGAAAGGAGGTCATAGGAAGGGGAGGAGGGGACTAGAATACATGTGATAAGAAGGCAAAAGAGGAGTGTACCTGGGGAAAGAAGGGAAGTGGGGCGGGGACAGCAGAGGGTCATGGTGGAGGGATGAACAAGAACGCGTGTGGAAATTCCATGGGCTTTGCGTACTGCATACAAGCCTAAATTTTAGTTACAAAAAGTGCTGACTTTTAATGAAAGGATGATTTATGTCTTGCCTTCTGAGCTTCCTTACGTATATTCTTAAGTGGGAGGTATTCTTAATAAAGGGGGTACCAAGTCACAAATGAGGAAAAGTTTAGAAGGCAGATACAGGTTGACACCCCAAGACCCATGTTCTCAGAGTGGGGTCCTTGGGTCAGCATGAGCACCACCTGAAAATTTTCTTAAAATGTCATTTCTGGGGTCTAACACAGACTTCCTGAATCACAAACTGAAATTGAAGCCACCACCTGTAGTCTAATCCTCAGGTGATTCTTCAGGGAAAGTGTGATAATCTCCAGACTAAGGCAAGTGAGGGTAATATCCAGAGTCTGTCTTATGCAGGTGATCCCCATCTCACACTCAACGTGGCCTTACTGAGGTACCCCAGTTAAGTGTAGATGCAGCCTCTGAATCCTGCTCAATACAGCACATCTGACAATCATCCCCACTGCAATCCACAGGGAGGCAGCAGAGGATCATGTGATAGTCCATACAGACCAAAGTGCTTGCCCCGACTCAGTTACCCTGTTTAGGAGCAACTTGTACCTTTCTGAAGTCATGTTCAAGGCCGGAGCCATCTATGGGGGGAACCTGCTTTTTCTTCCTGGAAACCAGGTGTCCATCCTAATACAGGTGCAAAACTAAGGAATGAACAAACCCAGAGAGTAATCTGACTTGACAAGGCTAGGTTGGATTGGCAGAAGGACCAGGAATTGTCTTAGAGGCCTTGGTGAGCCTTTGGCCTCAAAAAACTGTGCTTCCCTGTGTTATAATAAAAATCTCTAAGTAGGTGCTGAGACAATGGCTCAGTCAATAATGTGCTTACCACAGAACCAGGAGAACCTGACTTGGATCCCCAGCACCCACATGAAAAAAAAAAAAGCCAGCAATGGGCACTTGTCTGTAGTCTCAGCACTGGGGAAATAGAGGCTAAAGGATCCCTGGGGCTAGCTGGCCAGCTAGTCTAATCAAATTGGCAAGCTCCAAGTTCAATGATAGACCTTGTCTCAAAAATAAAGTGAAGAGGGAGCTGGAGAGATGGCTCAGTGGTTAAAAGTGCTTGCTGTTCTTTTGGAAGACTCGAATTCAGTTCTTAGCACCCACACTGGACAGCTCACAACCACCTATAACTCCAGCTCCAGGGAATCTGACACCCTCTTCTGGACTCTTCATGCACCTACATGCACATGTGCACATTCTCTCATTCACACACACACACACACACACACACACACACACACAGAAAAAAATAAAAACACAATCTTAAAAAAGGGGGGGTGCTAGAGAGATGAGGTTAAAAGCACTGACTTCAGGGGGCCCAGGTTCAATTCCCAGCACCATGTAGTGGCTAACAGCCATCTGTAACACCAGTTCCAGGGGATCTAACACCCTCTTTGGACCTCCACGGGCACTGCACAGCACAGGTGCACTTACACACATGCAGGCAATACATTCATACACATAAAGTAAAAATAATAAATAAAATATAATTTTTTAGCCAGGCATGGCAGTGCATGCCTTTAATCCCTGCACCTGAGAGGCAGAGGCAGGTGGATCTCTATGAGTTCCAGGCCAGCCTAGTCTACATAGGGAGTTTCAGGCCAGCCTGGTCTACACAGGGAGTTCCAGGCCAGCTGAAGCTACAGGGAGACCGTGTGTGTGTGTGTGTGTGTGTGTGTGTGTGTGTGTGTGTAAATCAATTGAGGAAGATAGCCAACACAGCCTCTGGCCTCTGCACATGTGCACACACACACATACAAAAGACCTATCTGTGTAAGGAAGCAACACAGACTTTGGAATGACATCAATTTAAGGTTACATTCCAGTCGCACTGCTTCTGAACTGCAGAATCTTCAGTAAGGTACTTAAGGCATTGTTTTCACACCTGTAAAACAGAAATAAGAGCACTGGCATCTTCGTGCTATTTAAAGGACCGAGGAAGGTGGTGACAAAGCCCTCACCAGTGGCCGATCCTCAGGACGTGGCAGCACATTATCATGCCAGGAAAGGCCTAGGTTTTTAGCAACCAAACTTGTCAGGATCCATAAGGAGAACAACAACAAAAAACCAGTCATGGTTGAAAACAAACAACAAAACCATGGGATTGAAGGTTTTAATTTAACTTGAACCTATACATTATGCTAATTTTTGATCTTCTGACATAGGGCCAAGGATTCTTCTTTGAGACTGTGTCCACTAATTAAAGTTCTCTGTTATTTTTCTTGCAAAAATGTCACCCCAAATCTCTGACCTTTGGTTTGGCTTTATTTGAAATGTACTTTATCTGGTCACTTGTGAAGTTCAAAGAGAGGTGGGGAAAGGCGAGGTGTAAGGCACACACATGTGGGGCTGCCAACTAAGTGAGGGTAACAAAGACCCTTATCTTGGCCAGGCTCTGGCCAAGCTTCCCTGAGCTCTTCCCTCCCACCCCCAGGCCTCCCGTTGGCCTATACAAAGCTGAGCTAACAGGAACAGTTTCTGACCACTCAAGGCCACAACCGTAGGATGACCTTCCTCCCTTAATGTGCCTGCCTGAGCAAACTCAAGTCTGCTCAAATAATTTGCTGTTTGTTCCAGTGGACACCTGAAACAGAGTCCCTATCTCCCTACTTGTTGGGCACCAGTTAGTAAAACCAGATGAGTTTCAGTGGACCAATGGGAGCCCAGCCAGTTCATACTTTTGAAATAAGAGGAAAACCATATGATAAAAGGAAGGGGGTGGTAAGAAAAAAAAAATATTAAAGGAAAACTCTCTGAGCACTGAATATAAAGGAAATGAGATGGAAAACAGGTGATAAATATCAGAAAATTAAAGCATTAACCCAAAATGGTGGGAGTAAGAGGGTGATCTGACAGGGAGCAATTCCAGAGTGGCAGGTGATGTGAGATAAGGCTCTTTCAAATTAACACGAGGTCCCATCACTGAAACGCACATGATCCCTGTGACTGTACAGACCTGTGCTAGGGGCAGGTTGCACAGGAACACGTAATATATATTACTATGAAATTTTAGAAACCAAGGACTTAATATCCTAAAATCTTCCAGAGAAGAAAAATAAAAATTGAACCAAACAAGCAAATTGTGAGTACACTTCCAAAGAGAAAATCCCACAGAACACACAGCAGTGAAGCAGAGGTTTCTGAAAGGAAGATTTCAGAGGGGGAAAAAAGAGAAAATATACATAATGAATATTGGATATATGTCCAAGGGTTTTGTTTTTTGTTTTTTTGAGACTGGCCTGGAATTTGCTATGTAGACCAGGCTGGCTTGGGACTCTCACCTCCCTCTGCCTCCCAAGTGCTGGGATTAAAAGTGTGCACCACCACGCCTGGACTTATGTCCAAGTATTTGGAAAATAACTATGATAGACTTTTAAGGAAATAGGTGCTCACTAGTGATCTCCAGATCCAGAACCATGTTGGGCACAGTGGAGCAGCTTCAATGAATGGATCTGATGGAGCATTCAGAAATAAAGAGAACATGTAGAAAACTTGGTAGGGGTAAACAATGCACTCGTGAACTCCAGGAAAAACAAAAAGGTTTTAAAAAGAAATCAAATTAAAGTATACCATACATGCTGTTGTGTACTCTCAAGAGTGGACAATTAAACCAAAGTTAATTTTTTTAACTTGTCATAACTAGTTTGGGATGAAGAGAGAGAACAGGCATGAGAGCAAAGTAAAATCCTCATCATTCACAATAAAGCGGCAGAAAACAGAAATGTGTATGTCAGGTAGTGCCAGAATCCAGCCACTTAAAGTGGGACTGAATGTGGGGGCCATGAGAAATCTGGTCACAATAAAAGGTCTCTGAACATGCAACGACCAACATTTAACCCAAAGTAAATGTGTAATGAATCCAGGTTGTCTGGCAGTGCTGATCTCTGTTTACATAGAGCAATGTTACTACAGCCTTGGCCTGAACACATAACATGAATACTGTGCACATCACATGTCATCGGCGCCACTGCTGGAAACACCCCAGCTCAGATTCAAGATTGGTATGTTAGGAACTGCAGTGCACCGACTGCATATAGCTTTTTGGCTCATGTAAACATAATGGTTTAACTATGGAAAACAAAGGCTTAATATTTTTTCTACCATCATTCCTAGCATAGGTGTATTAAGGTAGTATATCTTTGGATTGTATTGGGTTAGAGTGCTTGATTTTTAAAAAAAATTCTGTTTGTGGGGGGACCAGCACGATGGCTCAGTGGGCAAAGGTGGTTTCTACCAAGTCTGACAACTTAAGTTGGATTCCTGAAGAGTCCACATGATGGAAGTAGAGAATGGACTCCCACAAGTTCTCTGACTGCCACGTGTGCCATGCAATGCATGTACGTGCACACACACACACACACACACACACACACACAGAGAACAAATAAACGTAAAAAAAATTTTGTTTGAAATTGCTGAGTTGCTGACTTGAGTTTATCTTTTTTGTTTTTATTATTTTTATGTATACGCATGTATTGCCTGCATGTAGGTAAGTGCACCTGTGTTGTGCAATGTCCCCGGAGGACAAAAGAGGCTGTCGGATCCCCTGGAACTGGAATTATGAACAGTTGTTAGCTGCCATGTGAGAGCTGGAATTCAAACCGGGTCTTCTGCAAGAACAGTCAGTGTTCTTAACCACTGAGTCATCTTTCCAGCACCCCAACTTGAGTTTCATTAAAAAACAACAACAACAACAAAAAACATTAAATGGATTTTGCCTTGGGATTGGGACAGTATTCCCAACAATTTCTGAAATGGCCCTAAACATAATTCTGCCAATAGTGCTATGTATTTACTCAAAGCAGTTTCCTTGGCATGACGATTATAAAATCAAAGCATCAATCAACTCTGAAAAGCTGGGAAGATGCTGTGTCCTAGGGTCAGCCAAGATTATTTATGCAAAAATAAATATTTCCATCTAATTAGTATGCAAATTTGCCTTCATGTTTGATGTTTCTTCTTTTAAGATTGTGTGTGTGTGTGTGTGCACGCACGCGCGCACGTACACATGTACAGAAGTTCTTGGAAGAGTGCTGGACCCCCTGGAGCTGGAGTTACAGGCATTCATCTACTTATCATGGGTACTGGGAACCCACACTTGGGTCCTCTGAAAGAACAGCAAGCACTCCTAACTACTGAGCTGTTTCTCTAGCTCTTAAAATATTTATGACCTATTATCAGTAAATTCAATTTGTATACTTATTTTATTTACCTATACACCTAGGGTCATAATAGTTCTTGGGTGAAAAGGGGTCATGAATAGAGAATGATCTAGTGAACAGGTGTCAGAATGACTAAATTCAAACTGGCTAGACTGGGGAAGTGGGAGGCATGAGAAAGGGCAGTAGTTTTCGTTTTGTTTTTTTTAAAAGTAGTATTTGGCCGGGCGTGGTGGTGCATGCCTTTAATCCCAGCACTTGGGAAGCAGAGGCAAGCAGATCCCTGTGAGTTCAAGGCCAGCCTGGTCTATATAGTGAGTTCCAGGGCAGTGTATTTACATTAATGTAGGCAAAACACAAACAAAAAAAGAAAAAAAAAAAAAAAAAAAAAAAAAAAAAAAAAAAAAAGAAAAAGAAAAAGTAATATTTGGTTCTAACCTTGTGATTGAAGTATTCTATTAAAAATAAGATTTCTTTAAATGGTGAAAGATCCCGATTTGAGTGAGAAATAGTGAATTAAACCAAGAACAAATTCATAACCACAGCATTGGCATATTAGAGGAGAATGTAGAAAATCTCACACTGAGTAGATGTTCAGCTCAGTACCTTTAATGTCTTGGACTTTTTCCAGAGCCTCCATAGGCCAAAGAAACACCCAACTCAGATCAGAGAAAGAGAGAAAGAGGTAGAAAAGGAGGAGATGGGGGAGAAGAGAAGGGGAGGAGAAAGAAAAAATACGCAACAGCTCCATCTGTCTCTCATCTGGTCTTGATGTGGTGGTAGACTTATGGAGACAAACCCCACAGAACATTTGGCTTCATGCCTGGCACGTGGTAAACAGTACAGATTAGGTATATGAGGAACAGAGTATTTGAATTGGGTCACACAAAGTGGTTCTGTGTGACTATGGTGGTATATCTTGACTGCCACCTTGACAGGGTCCAAAATCACCTAGGAGACACATCTCTGCCTATGAGTGCATTTCCAGAAAGGATTAACTGAGGGAGACCTACCCTCAGAGTGGCTGGCACCTTCCACCCACTCTGACACAGGTGTAAGGAAGAGGTAGCGCTCTCTGCCTCTGCTTCCTGAGTGCCCATCACTGTCCCCAGCCCCCACTGACCTGATGTCTGGTACTCCAGGGTCATCAACCTTCCAACATGAGCTGAATACCAGCCATCTCCAGAATTTTCTAAGCCTTTAGCAGCAGATGGGGGCTGCTGAGGCATCGAGCCTCTTGGATAGAGCAGCCACTGGGTTCTCTGCCTCTCCAGAGTACAGTCCATTGTGGACTACCAAGACCCTGTTGTATAAGCTAACCTAACAAATCCCTTTTTAATGTTGTTGTTGCTAAAATTCCTTGGGGGGGGGTGTAGACAATGCTCATCCCCTCCTCCCTTATGATGTCCCTAAACTACAGTGTGGGAAACCAGTGAGTTTATTGGGCTTCCTTACAGGCATGTGGGCACTTCCCCCTAAGGCCACACAGGAAAGTATTCACCCAAGCATGGATAGTGGTTTCTGTGGAGCCACATAAAAAGGTGGAGAGCCTCCCCTAGGCTTCCCCAGACTATTAACCCCAAGCTCTACCCTCAGGCCACATGCAGCAAGAGTCAACAGGTTCTGTTGGTTGGGAGGTATGGCTGGACTCTCACAGGTCAGAGTCCCAAGACTCTCCCTGCCCCTCCTTCCTTGCTAGGGATGAACAGTTACCAAGCTCAACTGAGAATCTTGGGCAAAAGGGTGTGATCGGGCTTGGGAAGGTGGTGTTGGTCTGTCTGTTGGAGGACAGTCCTTTACAACAAACATATATTTTATCAGTTCTGTTCCTCTAGAAAGCTCTATTACCGTGATCATCTTCCCTGAGGACATTTACAAATCCTACTCCCTCTCCTGTGCTAACAAAAGTTACTGAAGAATTAAGCAAATGGACCAAACTATTCTTTCAGTGGTGAGAAGTAACTGCCTGCTTCCTTTCACCTATCACAGACATCCTCATGGCCCAAACCACTAAATGGTACCCATATTCTTGACAGGAATCTCTTCACTGTTCTGTCCTGGTCTCTGCACTGTCTCCCTGAGAATCAGGGAGGATGCCCAGAGCAGCTAGCAAGCAATGTAATACCTGTATGCTAATTGAGGCATGGCCTCGGGTAGTGTGGAGATAAATGGCCGACTTTCACTTTATCTTGAAGGCATTTCTAACCTGCTTTACTGATGAGCTGATGTAGAACACAAGAGGAAGAAACGAATCCCCTTTTGCCTTCAAGGTTGCTATAGTTACCTCCAGGCCTACGTGTAAAAGGTTTGGTACCCAACTTGGTCTTATAAAAAGGTGGAGGGGGCTGGAGAGATGGCTCAGTGGTTAAGAGCACCGGCCACTCTTGCAGACCTGGGTTAGATTTCCAGCACCCACATGGTGGCTAACAAGTATCTGTAACTCCAGTTCCAGGGGAATCTCACATCATCTTCTAACCTCCGTGGACACTGCACAGCATGGGTGCATTTACACACATGCAGACAATATACTTAATACACATATAATAAAAATTTTAAAATAAAAAGGTGGAGGAACTTCTAAGAGGTGGGGCCTGTTTTGGTGCTGTGGTCACTGGGGTGTGCTCTTGAAGAGAATTATGGAAGGCTCATCTCTTGACCTCTCTGCTTCCTGCCATCATCTGGTGAGGCGCTTTGCTGTACCATGTTGTTTTACCAGAAACCTGAAAGCAATGGGACTGAATGACCTTGAGCTGAAACCGCCAAAAATGCAAGCCAAAATGAACCTTTCTTAAGTTATCTCAGGCAGCTTCGTCCCCTCCCCCTTTGCTTATTATTTCTAGTAAAAGGAAACTAAGGCAAGGCTTTCCCCTGAGAAATTTAGAGAATTGAAATATCATTTAACCAATTGGTTAAGTGTTAGGAATTAGATTTAAGCAGAGAACTCTCTCCAGGGCTAGAACTCCTTCCTGAGCTGAAAGAGTCCCAGGTGGAAGGGAAAAGAAACCAACCTCATACAATCCAAACTGACTTTTATTAGTGAGGGGTGCCTACAGATTAGAGGAAGTCTACAGTAGCCACAGCGGTCAAACAGCAGGGGAGCTTAAGTACCTTTGTATATGTAAATAGAATCGTGGGAGTTGGGTAGTGGATTTAGGGCCTGCACACCCTCCCATAAGGGTCTCGGAAAAGCTTGTTTGCAGAACTTTATGGTTGGGGTTTGTGGGGGATACTGGACTTCTCTGCAAAGCCAAGAACTGATTTATGGTTTGGGGCTTATGGATGTCTTTGTTCAGTAAGTAGCTTGAGGAGAAAGATAACAGAGAGGAAGGAAATGGGGGTGTTAACTTGACAGAGAAGTTTGGGGTACCCTTTAGCTGAGTAAGCAAGTGTATTTGTGGGGCTCAGGCCTGAAGCCTGGGCAGCAATTTGGGATTCCCATGTGCACAGTACTTCATTAGGTGAGATGGGGGTCATCCTGGGGGCAGTGGCTCTGGGGAGCTGGAGGTAAAAGGTGGTGTGGGGCTGTCCAGGTGCAAAGGCTGAGGGAGCTGAGAAAGAGCAGTCAGAAAACTCAGTGTTCCGGAAACCAAATCAAAGGTTTCCCAAGACAAGGGAACCGGGGGAGTTGGTGTCCTGGGACTTGTTACAGTACAAGGTGACACTGTAATCAACTATTGGCTAACAATATGGACTTTTGCAACTTCTTTTATCCGCTTCAAAACCAGAAAATACACGTGTCTTAATAGGCTTTTGGTCTTTAAGAATATCTTTATTACAAATGTTAAAATGGAAAAATATAAAAAGCAAAAGTTCAGGTGCCCTGGGCCCAGCACCTCCTGGATCAAACTTGACCTTCTCAGTCAAATCTTTTCTCGCTGCTTGTCCACGGTCAGTCAAATGCCAGTGTTCAAACCATGGCACAGAAAACGTGATGATTCAATTCCAAGAAACCTAGTGGCTCTGTTCACTTTCAGAGCATGCAGTGGGATGGGCATGTTGGGGTGGGCACCTGCTTATTTTCCAGCTGTTGGTACTCTTCTGACAACCCCGTTAGCATCTCTGGGATTCTGCTTCCTTCAGCTCACCTGGCATCCTGAGGGCACTTGTCACCTCCTGTTCTCTCCGAGATCTCAGCCCTCCATGACCCAGGCAGAAAGGATCCAGTGCAGACTCCTGGCAACATGGCGGCAGCCCAGCTCAACCCATGAAATCTCAGCACATACAATACTCATTTAGTTTTCTCTAACTAATCTCCAAGTTGGTAAAATTGCTCTCACGGAAAATAATTCTGATTATAACTGGGATGATGCTTTGCTTCTAAACCAAAGACTTAAAAAACTCGAGATGTAGGCTGGGCATGGTGGCGCACGCCTTTAATCCCAGCACTCGGGAGGCAGAGGCAGGCGGATCTCTTTGAGTTCCAGGCCAGCCTGGTCTCCATAGCGAATCCAGGCCAGCTAGGGCTACAGGGAGACCCTGTCTCGAAAAAAAAAACAAAACAAAGGGGCTGGAGAGATGGCTCAGCAGTTAGGAGCACTGGTTGTTCTTGCAGAAGACCTGGGTTCGAATCCCAGCACCCACATGGCACCTAACAACTGTCTGTAACTCCAGTCTCAGGGGATCCAAGAGCCTCTTCTGACCTCCGCTGGCATTGCACGACACGGGTGCACTGACCTACATGCAGGCAATACAATACATGCATACACATAAAAAACAAAACAAAACGAAATGAAAAACAAAAACAAACAAAAACCCTCAAGATGTTCAAAGGTCCTCTGACTTCTTGATACTGGCATTTCCTCTGGGAGGCTAAAAAGCTCTAGGTGTCTGGTCCTGGTCACCTAAGGCAGGTGGAACATGAGACTGGGTGGAGTTTTAGACACACTATCTTCACAGTCCTGGAGAGACAGCCATGCTATATTCAGATATAAGGCCTTCTCTAGTGTACAGAAACTTTTAACTCCGCACTTAAACAGGCCATTAACAAGTGATTTAGAAAAAAAAATGCTACTTAAAACTAATTACTTTTAGACAGTAAGCTCTTTCCTCTTTATTCCATCAATTACTCCTGGTTCCACCTAGACTTTCCCATAATCTCTGGACCAACTATGTAGATGTCACTGGGGAAGTTGGAAAAAGGAGTCCAATCTGCAGTGAGTTACCCTTGCCAGCAGTTCCTCTACATGAGTTGACAAGGGCTCTCTGTACAGGGAATGATCAGTCTTTTTCTCCAGTCTCATCAGAAACATGGCCTTAAAAAGATTCAGCCACGTGGTGCATCCTAGCACTCGGGAGGCAGAGGCAGGCAGATCTCTGTGAGTTCAAGGCCAGCCTGGTCTCAAAAGTGAGTTCCAGCCCAGCTGGGGGTGCAGGGATACCCTTTCTCAACAAAACCCCCCCCCCCCCCCCTCCAAATCTATATAGGTGGCTGATTCCCAGTGTCTGCCCAGCTGAGTTCACACTGAGCTCAGATCCTGTGATCCAACTGCCTACCTAACTAAAAAGTCTTCCCTGCAGTGGTCGCATGGGCTCTACCCTCTGTTCCCTCCCCTGCAGATTCTCCCACCAACTTGAGATCACTCAAGAACCAAACCAACAACTGTCAACAGTGGAACCTCTGTGACTTTGCTCACCTGGCCACTGTCCCTGCTTCAGTGTGCTCAATCTTTCCTGAGGAGGGCCTGTCTCTCCATCATTCTGCCTTGTACAGTTCACTATGATTTGAAGAATGGTACTTCTGGGCCTTAGCTACCTCAGGGTGGCAGGAGCAGACTCAAAGAGAAAGACTGGCCAAATGCAAATGACCCAGCCCGCTCCAGGTCTTGATGCTGTGTGCGACAGCACCACTAAGCTCAGTATAGACACCACATTTTTATACTGAGCAGAGTGTACTCAGTACTTCTAGGGCATGGTAGTTTTCACCCACGTGTACCCTAAGATGCTGCAATGAACTGACGGTGGGACTTCATTTCTCTTCGTACCCTGACAGGCAACTCATTAGTCTGTAGTTAAGTGGTTCCTCTTTCCACTAGAAATGTCAACAGCGGAGCTTCTGGGAAGGGCTGGAATCTGGACTGTTTTCTTCACTTTTGTTCTCCACGCAACCGTGTTGCTTTAAGTCTTGGTTCATGTTAAAGCAGGCCAATTTAACTTTCCAAATGTGTTCCCGGCTCAGTCACTGGCAGAACCTTACAGAAGTCACTCAACGGTCTCCAGTCTATTCAACTGTAACAGGGAGAACTCCGGCCAGAGCTGCTGATGGCCCACTCTGTAGAAGGAATGTTTTTGAGGACTTGAAGGCATGGGCAGAATTTCAGCATGTGCCTGAGGACCTGGCACAAGCTCTCTGGTACACTGATTCACAGGAACTTGAGTATTCATGAAGCCTTTAGCTAAGCACACAGAAGACAATTATAGGATCTATTGCTTGTAGTTCTCTCTCACCTTTCAGTTTTCTTCCTCCACTGATTAGAAAACTGGCCTCTAAATATAGACACTAAACAGTTCCCGGAGGCTCATTTGAACTGACCTACTAAATGTACAAGAGGGGCAGGAAAAAGCCCTGGGCTCAAGAAACCCATTTCTCTCTCACACCTGTACGTATTAAAGATCTTGGGAGGTGACCTAGAGACAGCAGAGAGGCAGTGTCCCTCAGCTCCCAAACAGGCCAGATTCCTAACTCTTAAGAACTAAGCTACTTTACAAAGTATTCTTGAAATGTCCATTAACAACAATCACGTTAAAAGCGCATTTGTAAATCTTTGCAGCATTATAGGCAAAACAACCACGATTCCCTTGAAAGAAGCAGCAAAAATCTGCTCGCAGTTGTAGACTCACATTATCCTGGAATACCCAAGTCAAAAAGAATCCTGAACTCAACAGGTAGGGTAAGCACAACCCCCCACCCCCGCCCCAGTGACAAATTAGTAGAGAGCAGCAAAACCACGTGTTCATATGATAAATCAATGGCAGATGGTAAACTGGCAGAATGGTGTGTGAGTTTTTAGTTAAGTGCAAAGGGCATTATTTCATATTCTGCCTCACTGAGTTCTGCTTTTCCTAAAGCTAACATGAGGACCAGGATCATGGGAGGCCTAACTTGAAATTAGGATCTGCTTATTGATGAAGACCTGTTACTTTCACCAGAGGACAGAATGCATTGAGATGTCCGCCCAGGACCATTTTCTCTACTGTGCACAATACAGCACATATTTATGAGGAAAACTTGGACAGGGACACCAAAACTCAGCAGCACTTGAGATCACAACAGTTTTCAATCTGCAGTCACAGAGTACTCTCAGCTTCTTGAGAAGCTTTCTGTGCTTGTGACATGTGAAGGTTGAACCAGGAAGACATGACCTGCCACAGAACCCCTAGCTCTTCTGATGGGAGAAATTCAGTGTGCCCCTTAAGCCGGTGGCCCTGGGCTATCTGGATGCAAATCTGAAATCCCAGTTCTAATTTTAATCTGGCCTTGAGCAAACTCCTTAACAGTCTCTCAGCTTGTCTCTTCTCTAAAACGGCCATTCTCTGACTCAAGAGGTACAATGGCCACAAGAGAGTTTACAACTGGCCACTTTAAATTTGTGTTTTATATGTATGATTATTTTGCCTGCATGCATTTAAGCGTATTACTTGCATGTAGTACTCCACGTGTGTGCGGTACTCGCAGAAGCCAGAAAAGGGCATCCTGGAACTGGAGTTAGAGGGTTGTTAGCCACCACCATGTGGGTGCTGGAAACAACTTGGGTCCTCTGCAAGAGCAAATTCTCTTAGCTCTCCACCTGTTCAGCCATCTCTCCAAACCCACCATCTTTTTTCCTGCTATGCTGGGACTCAAAGACATTCCCCATCCCACTCCTTCAACCCCATCTCCCTGCTTGTCTCTTGGCCTACATTCGCTCATTCTCCTAATGCACTGCCAGAAATCCCAACTAGGATTTAAAATGCAGGAACCAAATGCCATCGACAGGCCACTAATTTATCATTTGCATCTCAATATGTATCTGCAGATAAGAGTCTTTAGAAAGAATATAAGGTTAAATGAAGTCTTACTAAGTGGGGTCCTAAGACTATAGCTTTCTAGAAAACAGACTGCTTTCTCTCTGGCAGGAGGGCACAGTGAAACAATGGCTATATGCAAACCAGGAAGACAGCCCTCCCCAAAACCTAACTGTGCTAGCACCCTCACCCTGGATTTTCAACCCCTAGATCTATGAGAAAACCATTTTCTGTCATTCCTACTCAGTCTGTCTGCCATAGCAGCAACTAATGTAAGTACTCAGTGGAAAGTTTCTAGAAATGGCTATACCCTAATTGAGTCCTGGACCTGGAATGTTAGCAGATATAAAAACCCTAGTCATGTCTTAACCAAATCAAACCTCCTGGTACTAGAAAATAAATGTGAACAATGGAAAGTCAAGCATGGTAGCACATGCCAGTAATCCCAGCACTTGAGAGGTGGAGGCAGGAGTTCAAGGGCAGCCTTCAGCTACATAGTAAACTTGAGGCTAGACCCATTCCCCTCAAAACAAAAACATCAAAGAAATAAGAATGTATACCCCCGCTTCTAGGTGAATGGCTACACATTCTTCCTACTGCCCTGTGGCTGCAGCTCTTCCCAAGGATCACACCATTTGCACCTTTGGAAATTTCTCTCAGCCATCAGCACACTCCCAACTCATGACCTGGTACTGAGAACAGCCCAGTCCCAAGACTTGAACATCAGTGTTTAATTTATACTAATTACCAACAGTCCTCAAACTGCAACTATTTTATTTTTAAAAAATTTTCACTGTCACCGAAACATCTAAATACCACACTGAGAACTTAATTGTGACAGGAAACCAGTTCAAGAGGCTACTACTGTAAGAACCTCATCACATCCTTTCTCTCTCTGTTGTGTGTGTGTGTGTGTGTGTGTGTGTGTAAGGGGTGGGGAAACCTGGACAGCTTGGGACTTTGGTAAATGCTTGGGACCCTACTTTGTCCAATGCTAGTAGAAATGGTCTGACAGATAAGGAATAATGGCCAGGGTACTTGTTTGTATTGACTGAGCAGGGCAGAGGCGTAGGGGGTGACAACAGAGGTCACATTCATTAAGCCAGATGTTGCACCCACCTCCTCCTTACCTTACACTATGTACTCAGAGCATTGAATTTTAAATGCCACCACCAAAGTAAAACACTGCAAATTCCAACAGCTGTTAAGATAACCTAGTTGCATTTAGATGACTGTTTCTCACAGGTAAAACCTTCTCCTGTATTATAGTTTAGCTGCATTTCTTGGTTAAGAAACCAAGATTAGCAAAGTTTCACACATACACATAGATGGACATGGCAGAACTAAACTCTGTACTGACTTATGTCAGGCATGTCAATAATCTTACACCAACCTCAAGAGTCTTGTGAGCAGTAGTGTAGTCTAATAGGTCCTGACAGGGCTCAAGCCTCACAGCTCTCTTGGCCTTATGACTTACCCAGGTCAAGGAAAGTCAACCACCTCACTGGTGGCAGATGTAGCTCATTGGTAAGAGCCACATCTGCCTCCACCAGCTGTTTTCTACTACCAACTTTTTAAGGGGTTCCTTTTGGATGCGTATTTCTACTTTTTCCTTCTGTGGCTACTTATGTTACTAGACTGGAAAGTAATGCAGCTTGCTTTCTGCACTGTTGTAATCAGTGATCATTTAAAGATCAATAGCAAAGACACAATGTATTTAAAAATCCATCTTTGATAAGATTCCTTAGAAACAGATCACGCACCATTTACAGGATGGAGTACAAGCGTTATTATTCTAAATTATAAATTAAACGACCCTTTGCCAATCTCAACCTTTATAGACCTCATAATTTAAATTTCAATTGTTTCTTAGTAAAGAAGCTTTTTATGAGAATTATGAATTCCAACAAAATCCTCCGAAGTCTACTTACACTCTCTGTGTGACCAGTTAAGAACTAAACTTAAGGCTATTTAAGAGTTGCATACTTTCTTCCTTTACATTTCTGCTTCAATTTTATACAAAGCATACTCTATCTCCATTTTGGGGGGATCCCCCAAATGCATAAATCTTTATGTGTCTGTTTTTTTGGTATTCTAGACCAAATGACAACCATGTCTTGGGGGAAAGCAAGCCACTGCTTACAAAGCAGCGTCCGATTTTGTTTAGACTGGTTTGGGAGACGCGCCCTTTGAGCAACAAACCCCAATTCTCCATTGACACAGGAAAAGAAAAAAAATCATTAAAAGCACTAAAAAGGAAATTAATTTAGCACAATTATCACTTCAATATGAATGTGAAAGACAAGGTAAGATTGTAAGTACACAGACTGTCATACAGAATTTAATTTTATCTTTATGAAGTGTTCCAAAATCAAAGATGAAGACACATGCATCAGGCACACCCAACAGAGGCGTTTACAGTGGTTTACATTTCCTTTTATTTAGTCCTTGAAACTGCCCACATTGCAGACTTTTCATGGATGAAATATGGAATTGAGCAGATTTTTTTTCCTACAAAATTATGGTATAAACTTGCTCAATTTTCTATCTTATTGCTAATAAACCTTACAGGCGCACAGTTTGCAAAGTAAGCCCCTTAAGGACTGAATGTGTAGAGCATGCTGCAAGGTACGAGAAATAAGCTAAAGATGAGCTTTTATATAAACCTACGTCAGGACCAACACAGTACTGAATGCTGGCAAACAATTATCACAATACAGGGAAAATTAATAACAGGAGATACAGTTCAGTCCTGAAAGGGTTAAATAGAAACCCTAATATATTATTGTTTCTAACCATCCATCCCAAATTACAGTGCTTGAAAACGAAGTCAAAAGTCTGGTACAGGAAAGAAATCACACATTTGTTCAGTACGCATCAGAAACACAGATGCTTTTGAAAACAAGGTATGTATGTTAGCTTGGTTAATAATCGAATAGCATTTTGTTTCAAAAAGGACCTCCTGAATGGATTTTCTTCTGATTAACGCAAGTAGCTATCTAGGTTAGTTATTAAATACGGCATTGGGAATTTTCTGTGAGTAGACAGATGTACCAGTTCCATTAAAAACCAAAGCAGTGCTGGGCATCCTGGCCCATACCTACAATCCCAGCACTAGGGGAGCTGAGGCAGGAGGATTGCAATTCTGAATTCAAGGATACCCTGGACTATATGGCGAGATCCTTGTCTCAGGGAAAAAACCGAAACAAAACAAAACACACAAACAAAACCTAGCAAATATGCTTGAGGCCTGGATTTGACCCCCAGCAACAAACACAAAAAGATAGAAAACTGTAACTAGTTAAGAGGACGGCAAACATGTCTGTGCAGTAAGGTGACAGGTGATCTCACTGATGAACTCTATACTAGGAAGCCTTTAGCTGCCACAGTTTAAAAGAGGTCAGCAGCAAGGTCTGTATCACACTCAGTGTCACTCGAAGAGCATTCACACCACAAAGGGCATTCTACATTTTCAGTTTCCAGCCTGCCTTCCCAGTCTCCATGACAAATTCAATGAAACGTAAAACATACTGGTGTCATGGGATCTGCATTTATGCTTATTCTGAGAAGCTGCATAGAATCATTCTAAAAAAGATTTATATATACATATATATATGTATATATATCCACATACTATACTTCCACTGAATAATTCACCATTCTAAGAATCTTTATGAGGGTAAATAGCCAGCATCTCTAATGCCATAATCCAGGAGGAAATATCCGCTGTAACTGAGGGACAAGACTCCTAGAAACCCTAGACTGAAAGTGATACACAAATACACAAACACACACACAAACACACAAAACTTTAAAAAAAAAAAAAAAAGCAGCTGAGAACTACCAGAAAACAACAGAGAAAAAAAACCCTATGATGTCATTCTAGTCTGTGGTACAAACCAGCAAAAAGCCAGTGGGGAGGACGCCATGTTGGTACATTCTTGACTTCATTTAAAAACAAAACAAAACAAAACAACCCCAAAACAGGAAAATGATTTACAGTCTAATTATTTTAACGGTCTTATTAAAATAAACAAATGAACTGAAATAATATACATAAACATTTAAAAAGCCATAGTTCATTTTAGTAAAGCCATGAACTTGAAAACTTATTTTAAGCTACAAAGTTGGGTAAGGAAGAGTTTGTTCTTCAAAAGCATCTCATTTGCTACTGGTTGATTTAATAAGACTTCTGAACTAAATACCAAATCTAGGAAGTGGAGGAAACTGTGGCCCAGGAAAAGCAAAAATGCACTGAAAACCTTTCCAGGCTCTGAACAGAAAGCGCTGTGTGCTAACCACTTCCATGACTCAACAGCGTAAACACTACTCAGAAAGAAGTCTGTGAGGAGAAAGAGGGAACAGTTACAAGGAGGACAGATAAGGCCACAGTGAGTTCCGCCCTTGACCAAACACACTGAGGGTGTGAGGCAGGAGCAGACTGAAGGGAGCAGGCTGGAACAGCTAGTACAGTGCAGTGGAGGATTCAAAAGGCTCACAGTAAGAGAAAACCGCTGCCACTAGCATTAACCACTGCATACTTAAATAGAAGTCATTCTCTTGAAAACCAAGAAGAAGGCAATTTAAAGATGTCAGGAGTGGCATTTGCAGTGGCATAGTCTAAAGTGAAAGAGTGAATGACAAAAAGAGCAAAGCAGGAAAAACGATGTTCTTAACCAACGATTTTTAAGAAGTCTAAATGGAAACTTTCAAAACATCCAGGGTAACAAAAAGACACTGAAAATGCGTAGAAGTTACAGTTTGCATTCATAAGGTACTTGTGGCTCCTGTTTTATGGGACAGTAAAAGCTTACCACAATCTAGAGGTAGTTTTACTCTAAGGAGGACGATTGCTACTAGACTGTGTCTTTTAACATTACACATAGGGTTCCTGTACTAGGTGTAGCCCAACAAGTCCGCTATAATTCTAAGAAACTGAACAAAGGCATTACCAAAGTGCAGGAATGGAAGTAATATAAAAATGGCAAGATTAGCACTCAAGGCTGGCACACAACCCTGAATACAACCATATCTTAACTGAAAGGAAAATTAATTTTTGGACAGAACATTTGTACTGGGGAAGAAAGACAAACAAACAACAAACAAATGGCAAGGAAAATGGAAACATAAATTACATTTGCATTTTTATAAACTTACAACTGTTTCTAAGGTACTGTCTTCTAGCTATTTTATTTAGTTCATTTGATTTAGCTGATGATCATCTAATAAAAGCCATCTTATGATCTTAAGTTTAGAATTATAATGATGTTCTGGCCTAAGTTACAAAAAAAAACAAACAAACAATAAATCACTTTACTGAGACTTTCCTCATTTTACCATAAGGGCACCATATCGGTAGCAAATAATTCTCATGATTGTTTCTTTTTTTTTTTTTTTTGTCATTTTCCAACAAGGTAGAAAACACCCTGCTGAATGTATCACTGGGAACATTCCAAGTTCAAAATAAAATGTTTAACTTACACATAATATAAGTTATGTACAAGATTCATGGGGAGGGAACCCTGAACAAAGTCTGGAACACAGATGCACTGACAAGACATGAAAAGAGGAACAAACTCTTCAAAAACTACCATGTTCTGCCATTAACTCATAAATGACTAAATGGCCACACTGAGCTCCATGTATTTAGAACCTTTTAGATTACCACACTATAAATACACTTTTTTTTTTCAAAAAAGGAAAACAGAAATAACTACCAACAGTATCTGAGAACAGAGACTAAGGTACATACATTGCATGTATTGCAGGCAAGGCAGAGGCATTTTCTTTAAAGCTTTTGCACAGACTTCATATAATCTTAAAAAAAAAAAAAATGCAGGCCTTTACAAGATTTGACTTGCTGAAATCAAAACAATTCTAACTTATGAAAAGTCATAAGACTTCAGCTTAAAAAGAAAGTTCCAGCCTTAGACCAAAAGAACCTGGAAGTGTACGGCACTCAGATCAAACAAGCAAGGCCAGGCCGGAACTGAATGGACTTGAGAGCCAAAGCTCGGGGTGGGGAGAACAACCTATTTGGTAACAAGGTGGACTACATACTGTGATATAAAAAAGGTATGGTGAAAATGTACCTTTCACTAAAGCTTATTCAAGTCCCTTGGTCCATAAAAACTATGTTAGATTTGTGTCTTCTAGCTTGCTTAACCCTTATTCCAGCCACGTATCTAATTCTTGACCATTTAAACAAAACCAAACAAAAATCAACCAAACAAAAAAACCAGCTGAAAACCTTGATTTCCAACAGCTTGATGTTTTGTTTCACTGTGGCTTCTGCATCTCACACCAGCACTTGCAGGCAACGGGGTTTTTGAATATTTATCACCTGGTATGAAAAATTTTCCCAAGAAACCACAAAAGATTGTTCATTTTTCTCCTTGCCTTCTTTTTGTCAACTTTTTGCCACATTCAAGTCAGTTTAAGTCCCAGCAAAAAGACGGTAGTTAGGACACCACGGTTGCTGTGGATGATGTGACACTGGTGGAATTTGTGCTGGCATTTGTGTAACTTCCCTCGCTGTTTGTGTTCGATTCATTGGGGGGCACTTGGCTTGAGTTGGCGCGGAGGATAGCCCCTGCTGCGCTGCAATGTGGCCGCGGCCCTGGTTCTGGTGTGTAGGTAAAGGTAAGGCTGGTAGAATAAATGATTCCATCATTACGAACCAAAGTTACTGGAACCTGGACTGGTTGCCGGACCCATCTCCAGCCTTCTCGGAATGCAGAAATGTCCGGGACCACACAAAGCATACTCTCTCCACATCTGAGGAGGAAAAATAAAAAGCACTTTCAAAACCAAAGCACAGTTTGCAATGAGACTTATCAAAAGGCTGTTTTAATACATTAGTAGATGCCAGGAAAGAGTTTTCTGTGCCCATAACCCTCCCAAACCCTGGGTGACGTAGAAGACTTTACCCAGTACCTGTACATTGTTTCAGCTTCTACATCCCCAAACCATACTCGTAAATTTGGAGTGAAGTTCTGTCCTGTAAGTTCAAGCATCGCTACGTCCCCGCCGCCATTCAACTGCAATTCACAGAAAATGACAACACTAAAACAACCGCTCAGTTTTCATTCAAGAATACAACTTAGCTCTCTCAGCTTTCACTCTCATGAAGGTTTATAAAAATTCACATTCATAAAATGTTCCTTTTAAATGACACGATTACAAAGCTATTTTAAGATTAACATTTAACTGATTTAAACTTGGTTTTCATTTTCTATCAAAATAGGCCATGTAAGAAAATCCCATATCATAACATTTACAGGAAAGAAAAATTATTACAGTGAAGTAACTTCATAGCAAATCACAGCTGAGAAAAGTTGTAAAGGGCTAAAAGCCACCTTGTGACTAGTGGTCTCACCTGAAGACTTTCTACGACAGGTACGGGGGTGACTGGGGCAAGGACAGGGCCCATTCCCTCGTAAAATGTATACTCTGCCTTATCTGTGCTAATGATTGTCCAGGAAGCTCCATCATTTATCATCTCTTTATTTGGTTCTTTTGGACATGGAGTGGCCTTATGAAAAAAGAACGTTCATATACTGAGTTTAATACGTATTGCAGTATAAGAGACTTTACCAAATAACATTCACAGACTTAACAAGGAGAGAGCTTACTTGGTAAAATGTGATGTTCCTAAAGCACTTACTTATTCCTTAGGTAAATCTAAACATAACACCTATAACAAGTCCCAGAAATAGTGGTTTTTGTTATGACACAAATGCATCGGTGATGTTACATAACTAATCATACCTCTCAATGATCCCTAATAGTGTACCACTACTGGATAATTTCTTTACAGATTTTATTCACCTGGGATGTGAAATGCAAGCAAGCCCCCTAAGAAATTGTAGATCCTTGAGCTTACAGAATAGCAAGAGGCTTCCACACTTCCAGCAGGGAGAAATCAAGATCTGAACTGGCAGCCCTGACCCTGACCTGAGACCCAGTACACCACTGGTGTGGTAGGTGGCCACCCCCTTGCAATGGTAGTTCATGAAGGAGTTTGTGCAAAACCACAACTATCCTTTTATAGCATCTACCCATCCTCTTCAACATCTTCTTGGTAAATGTAGTTGAGCATCACTGTTTAGATCACATCATGGTTACTATCTTGGGAAACTGCAGAGTAAGCTGTTGAGGATTTGAACCCTCTTGCTGAATATGTTTTCTATACAATGTAAGCACATAATTTACTGAATACCAGACCTCTATTGTTAAGACATTCTGAGAACTCTGTCTGCCACTGAGGATAGTGTATTAGGGACTACTGGAACTAAGATAACATGAACCTACCCTCACATATGTGGACATAATTAACAGCAAATGAGACTTGCATGTCTCGGTAAAGTGCTAGTCCAATAGTTTTTCAGGGCATTTTATTTATTTACTATGTTTTTGCAATGGTGGGGACTAAGCGCAGGGCCCCGCCACATGCTCACAAGCAAGCACTCATCACTGAGCCCAGACCTAGTTAAGATTTCACCAGTAATCTTACAACATACCTGAAATTGTATTATTCTTTCTTGAGAAAGGCACAAGTACATTCTTTCTGTATCCTTAAGGTAAAATGCACATTTGTGGAGTTGTGATACAGGATCGTCTGCATCCAGTAATGCCGTCTGCTTATCAACTTTCCTAATTATCTGTATTTCAACAATTAAAAAAAAGTGATCCACACTGTTTTATTTTGTATACTGTCATGGTACACAGTATACACCATGGAGCAGTATATCAGTCACTTGTTCTATACCTACCTATGGAAAACCATTTACAAACAATAAGGTTAGGAATAAAAACATCATTTTAGATTTTATAAAGTCTATAGGGATGTGGGAATTACCCCCTCAAAGAAAAGATTAAAAATAGGGCAAGCAGGAGCTTGTTTTCTAGATCAAAGCTTTTCAAACATCAGTGTACATATAAACTGTCTGGAGTTCTTGTTAAAAATACTGGCTCTGACCCAGCAGTTCATCTGGGGTCTGACATTCTAAATTCCTAAAAAATTCCTGGGTGCTATGAATGCTGCTGACCTACAGCCCATCTTCTGGTGATCTTTTCCATAATACACAAATCAAATATTACAAGAAGTCTCTGCAGTCATATCACAGAAGGCTCTAAGAGTCAGAACAGACACTTCACAGTTGGTATCCAATTATTAATATAACTAAAATTACATAACTGAAAACAAATAAATTGAAAATAAGTGCTGAAGCTGGATATGGTCACATACAACTTTGATCCCACAACTTGGGAGGCAGAGGTAGATGGATCTCTCTGAGATTGAGGTCAGCCTGGTCTACAAAGCAAGTTCCAGGCTAGCTGGGAATACACAGAGACCCTGTCTCAAAAAGACCCTCTCCTGAAAAAAAAAAAAAAAAGGCTCAGAGGTGGCAAATTCCTCAAAATTCACATGCAGTAGCTGAAGGACCAGAGTAGGAGCCCAGGTTGGGCTACCTGCCCACCCTTCCATTATACTCTAGAGTCTTGCAGTCCAAATATTCCACAGAAGCCATGTGGGTATCTGAAAGATAGTGCTAACAAACTTTAGGCGACAGCTAACACTCAGGAGAGTTACTAAGCTTCCCAGAGCAGAACTGCTGCTGTTCCCAGTCCCCCTTTACTGCTCATTCCAACAGAGTACCTAAAGTCACAGGTGAACCTTTCCCTGACTACAACATACCCATTCCTCCCTCTAACCTTGTTTCTCAGCACCCCATGAGAACAATGGTCTCTCCTCACAGCCCTGCCTCCAGCAGCCTCTCCAACCTTTTGTCTCAAAGACTCCATTGTAACTATTTCCAAGGTCACTGAGAACTTCCAGACAGATGACCCTCCCAGCATTTCTTTCTTACAGCACTTTATAGTTTCCAAAGCCTCTGACAAAGCATCTAACACTGACAGTTCCTTTCTGGCACTACTCTGCTCTAACAGACCTTTACAGTGCCCAGAGTTAAGCCCCCAGACCTCTTCTCCCCACTCCATCATCTATGCACTATTTGTGAGTTGCTCCCCTCCCCAAATTAAGTCTCTCAAGCTCTGCCCTATGCTCCGCATGCAACTCACATATATTAAACCACTTAGTCAACATTTCCACTTATGATATCTAATCCCATAATGATAATCAGCTAACCACTATGAAAAGCACAATTTGAGTTTTTCAACTTAAGGGGAAATCAGGTCAAAACGTTTCAAGACCTAATGAACAGAAAGCCTATGCACTGTTCCCAACGTAAAAAACATCAGCTTTACTTTAGCAAATTTTTATTGTTCACGTAACCTAATAACAATTATGCTCATATTTTTAGGTTTCTGAAAACTCAGCCCTATATTCAGGACCAAACAGGTAGCACAAAAAATGAATACAGTGTATCTGCATTAGTAAGAAAAAAATATATACTGTAAGTTACATTGCCCTCTATTGAATATGTTTGGATATACAATCAAAAAGGAAACAGGCACCAAAATGTTAAAAATAGTGTAATACACTATCATCAACAATGTACTTATAAAAATAAGCTAATTCTCTAAAAGCACCTGTGAAATGAGGCTACAGTTATTAGGGCTAATAAGGTAATAGGGATATTACCTTTTTATATTAAAAAGCATTTAAACTGAACTACAATTTTACATCTTTCCTGTTTTAAGAACTAGTTTTTTTACCTCACAGTCATTAAGCAAACACAAAGTCTTACCAATCTAGGGAGTGCCATGCCAGTGACTGAGCACACGAGTTTCACTGTCTGTCCATAGTGGATGTAGCCATCTCGGACAGTGAACTCCTCTCCTTCTGATTCATCGTCATCCACTGCAGCGGGCGCAAAAACAGATCCAATTATTACCTTTTAGAATTTGGTATCTACTTAGGAAAACAACAAAACAATGCATTTGCATATTTTATTGTCCCCCAAAAGAGAATTGATCATTTTCACACTAAAAACAAATGCAGACTTTTTATACTCACAGAGATGAATGTAGAATGCTCCCCACTGCTGTGAACTGGCATGGAAATTGCCTCCTTCTACATGTAGGTATCTGGTACTAACTGTCTGAGATCGCAGTCGATTAAACAAAGCCACCTTTGTTCCTGAGGCAATGCACACTGCAGAGACAAGACGACTTCTATTTACATGACAGGGCAGTGGCCAAAAGAAGGGTCTTCTGCTTGTCAAATTATGATTATTCTTTAGTATAAGCTAATAATGAAGAGATTCTGAAGGCAAACATTTTAAACTTCTGAGAAAGTTGAGGTGACAGAAAAAAAGACCAAGGTATATCTCATAGTAATGTTAATAAGTTAATGCTATAAAATATGGTTCAAAAGTCTTTTTTAAAAACTAGTCTTGTTTCTTTTTTTATTTCATTTTGAAATTAGTTTGGGCCTTACAAAGGACAAAAGTTAAAAAATATTACAGAGAACTTTCTTGTACCCTTCACCCAGCCTCCTAAGACATCAACATCTCACTCAATGAGAACTACACAGTATAGTTAATACAGTGATGATTAGAGGGAAAACTATCTTTAAAATCTTAAATGTCTAATGGTGGGTAGTATCAGATTAATTATAATACCATCTACCTTTTTAAATTATGCATACATAAATTCATTGATAATGATCTTCCAAGAATATTAATCAATGGAAAGCCAACTGTGAGACATCCTATAAACTGTGCCCTACTGGGCAATGTATCTTTTTGTGCAGTTGCAGGAAGCCTCTTCATGCTTCCACACAATCCTGAAGAATATATGTATAGAAAAGGGTCTAAAAGGATGTTTTCCAAAGCAGAAGCCAGTGCCACTCACAATACGATTTACAACTTCTTTGTTTTGTAGTTTGTAAAATCTATTTTAAATGTAAAAAACATATTTATGTAAGAAAATATTCTGAAAGGGAAATATGTTCATTAAGAAACTACTATTAGTAGTTTCTTAGTGGAACTAAGTAGAAATACTGCAAATTGCAAATT
>NW_008341810.1:4921587-4962261 GCF_000622305.1 Nannospalax galili | reverse complement strand
GTCTGAATATAATACAAGACATTATAGACTTCCTGGTGTATGAGACATGTAGCCATCAATGAAGGTTTTGCCCTTCCACAACAAATTTAAAAAAAAAAAAAAAAAAAAGCTTAAACCTAACCAGGATTCTAGATTAACCACTGACAAATACTTTCTATTGAACAAGGTTTAGGTAGGCTCCTCTGGGCATTCTTTTGTCTCAGGCTTCATCTTTGGGCCCTGCACCAGCTTACTAAGCCCAAATGTAGCATATCCTAAGCCACATGTCCCTTGATAGAGGATCACCTTTGTTATCTTTAGCAGGACTCCTATTAAATCACTTTAGCAAAAACTCCCCCATTTTCAGTGTTTCCTCTTAGTAATTTCCCCATCCATTGAGCCCTTCATTTTCCTCCTTGGCTAAAAACCAGCACTTGCCTTTCTTAAAGTTAACATGATTCTATACTTGTTTCTATTCTATCTCCTCCTTTAACTAGTGGCCAGCTGTTTCTTCCCAGTATTACCAAGTTAAAGTATATTAAATTATACCAAATGAATGGACCTAGTAAATCTGAATGAAGAAATGCCTGTAAGTCTCTTGATACACAAACTGCAGGGGAAAAGACTAAGAAACCCACGGACATGATAATATAATTTATATTGTAGTATCTAGTGAGTTTCAATTTTGTCTCAACTAATTAAAACTTTTGATATTTAGACCACTTAAAATTTGAACACTGATAGGACATTTGATGAGACTGGGCATTTCTTCTTATACTTGCTCAGTATGTTATTTTCTTATCAAAGCATTGTAATATTAAAAAATAAGAAATTCAATCTTGTATAGTCACACAATAATGTTTACATTGATATAATGTCTGGATTACATCATACTAAAACAAGTGCAGAGGAAAGCAGACTGAGGTAGAAGAATAGACAAGATGACGAGTAGAGGGCCCTGAAATTAAGATCACTGTTGAAGTTAGGGGGTTCATTTATTATATAATGCTGCTTGCTTTAGTGCACCTGGAATTTCCCACAATGTTAAATAAATGACACAAAGATCAAGTGGAGTAAAACATGTACCATAAAGTTCACACATCTGATCTTAACCAAAAGGCCAATAAACAAGTAACCTCACTGGTTACTATCAAATAATATTATCATTATTCTGTAAATTAATAAGCAATCAGTTGTTTACCATGTCTTCTTTCTATTGGCTACACTTAAAGCAAACAGTGGATATGTCAAAGTCCTTTGTTGAAAAAAAAAAAAAACCCCTCCAGCTAACTATGCAGGTTATGAATAAAAGAATTAGAAAATCAATACTTTGCTTCCCTTAATGAAGTAAGAACTACTTGGTTACAGGCTGCCAAGGAGCCTTGCAAACAGTTGAAAAACACTGCTGACTTAGTAATCAATCTTCGCATGACAAAAGAGATGGGACATTACATGATTTTCAATCCAATGGGAATGACCAGATCATTTAAAAAGTCCTTAAGTCTAACTACCAGGTCATGAGGATAAAAATGAAAGAGGAACATGGAATCAGTCAAATCCAGAATATGGAAATTCCACAAAAAAAAAAAAATGACCCAGTTTCTTCAACAAGTAACTGATACTGAAGGGAGGGGGGAAAGGGAAGAAAAGAAGAGAAAAACTAGCAGACCAAAATGTACAGATCTTGTTTAATTCTAAGTTTGAACAAACCAACTGTAAACGAACAAAACAAAAAACTCTAATTATAAACCAGCTGTGGTGGTGAATGTCTTTAATCCCAGCACTCTTATCTCAGGATTCAGAAGGCAGAGGCAAGTGGATCTCCCTGAAATTGAGACCAGCCTGGTCTATATGGTGAGTTCCAGGCTAGCTGGGGCTACAAAAAGACCCTGTCTCAAATAAACAAAAACAAGCCCCACAAACTACAGAAAGACACTGGTGAGGCTAGAGAGATGGCGCAGCAATTAGGAGCACTGGCTGCTCTTGTGGAGGACCTGGGCTTGGTTCCTAGCACACACATGGCAGCTAACAACCACTTTGGACTCCAGTTCCAGGGGCTGTGACACCCTCTTTTGGCCCCTGTGGGTATTGCATGCATGAGTGTACTTATATACATGCAGGCAAAACACACAAATTTAAAAAACAAGGATGTTGCTAAGACGTTATGATTGATCAATATATGAAATAAAAATTAAATGGCATTAAAAAACTGTCAACTTTGTTGAGATATGTTTAAAAAACTGTAAATCATGTATTAATAGTAGAGTCACTGCAGAATTTTGGTTGAAAGAACAGGATGCTGGAGATTTACATTAAAATATTCTAGCAGAAAAGCAAGAGGTACTGTTGGTGATGAAGATGAAATAGAATAAGCAATATTACTGAGGTGGGGGAGTGTCAAATCATTTTCCATATATATATATTTCAAAGTTCCACAACGTACAGTTAAAAAAAAAAAAAGTAATTCAAACTCACAGTATACATCCTTGGTAATCTAAAACTCTGCCAAGTGCTGGAGACTGTTAAACACTGGAGTTACTTTTCTTAGGCTGGCCTTCCACAACCTACTGGTGCTTTTCAAATGAGTACTTGTGACACTCTGGGTGGATCGATTCCTTTGGAATGGGAACTATTCTGGACACTGCAGGACATTTAGCATTACCAGCCCAAACAAAACATGCTAACGTTACCATCTCATGCAGTCACTGTGATAAAAGGACAAAAAATCTTCAATTTTTCTAAATGCCCCTGAAATTAGTAAGGAACCAACTCTAAAGTGATCCCTGAGACTCTCAAGGCACTTTTTTTTTTAAATCACTTAATTATACCAGATGCTATCCATTTTCATTAAAAAAAAAAAAAAATTTAAAACAGCAGGCATGGTAGCACAAAGCCTTTAATCCCAACACTTGGGAGGCAGAGGCAGGCAGATCTCTGTGAGTTTGAGCCCAGTCTGGTCTAGATAGCCAGTACCAGGCCAGCTAGCATGACACAGTAAGATGCTGTCTCAAAAACAAATAAAATAAAATAACAAAATAAAAATTTAAGTAGAGAATGAACTACTGAAAAAGCAACCTTTAAACTGAAAAAAAAAAACGGTTTGTTTCATTAATTCAATGTGGGAATTAGGAACAAATAAGAAAACTCAAGCATACATACAGTCAGCATTCTTCAATGACTGCTTCTTTTTGGAAGGTTTGGAGATGACTTTTATCCGCTTGCTGAGGAACACACCAATGTCATCACTGTTGCCGTAGAACATCTTTACAGACAACATGAAGTGTTTTCTCTTGTCTGAATCAGATATGTACAATGTTTTGGCTGTGCAATAGTTCTGTGGAAGAAAAGTAAAGTTTTAATTGCACCAAACCCTTGCTGGCTATGTACCTACAACTTAGAACGCACGGCTAGGTTTGATCAGGTATAAATGACATCATTCTGACAGATCATTCCATAAACAGCTAAAGTTGATCTTTGAAGAGAAAGCATACATATGAGCTGGGCATCTGCCTAAGATGGACGTCAACAAGGACAGAACCATGTTCAGAATAGGTTCCAGGGACACTGGCACCAGGCAGCGGACACTGAAGTCCAGCATCTCCTAGACCCTTTTGGAGCTAACGATAAATGTGGACTTCAATCAATGTTCAGCTATGGGAACTGAATATCACAGCAGCCAACAAAGGTGACAATGATGGTGGTCGGAAAGTTATTACATTCTTTTTCCTAGTTCTTCAGCTTAAATTTTTCCAGAAAATCAAAGCTGGCCTAGTACACAAAATAGAGAAGCACAGAGGGATGCATGTAGCCTCTATGCCTTAGTCAACTCCAAGAAGCCGCAGAAAAACCCAAGGTAAGTTCTAGAGGTCAAGCTCTGACAGCTGTGGAGATGCAATGGTTGAGGATCTGATAACCTTCCTAAGTTTACTGCAGGTACGAGAACCCTGGGGAACTGACGGCAGCCAGCTCCTAGAGAATCATCTGGACAAAGACCAGCAGAACTGCAAGGAACACGAAGCTGACATTTTTACAATGTCTACATGAAGCTCACCAGCAGAGGTATTCAATTCCCAGTGTTTTCATGAAAAACAAAAATAACTAAAAGTAACGTTTGGTTTATAAACTAAAAACTTATGTCCATATTTTACTCTCCTAAAAGGACCATCTTTAGTTTTTATTTTAGATACCTCTGAATGTTTCACAGAATGATCATTCTATGTCACAGCAGTTATTTTTTATAGTTAAAATAATTGATAGCTACATGCAATGAAAAAATAAAATTTAGTAAAATTATGTAAAAAAAACTTTTGGTGACAGTTTTCACAACAGTGCAGAATATGTTTTTCTTTATATAGCTGAATGCTATGGGTAACCACTTACAAGGAAAAGAGTGCTAGACTGAATGAGTGAGTATAAAATATCTTAGGTATATTTAAGAATATGCTATATGCTAAACAGCTATTCTAAAAATAGTTAACTTTGCCAGGCATGGTGGTGCATTCTCCATGAGTTCAAGGACAGCCTGGTCTACGTGGTGAATTCCAGACCAGATGGGGCTACAGGGAAACCTTGTCTCAAAAAGACCAAAAAAAAATTAACTTTGTTTAATGGGATCATTCTCACCAACACCAAAAGAACAAAAATTTTAAAGATGTAGGAGAAAATAGTTAAGGTATATGTCTATTTCTCAGATTGTAAGTTCTAGTAACAAAAGTAGTATTCAAGGGTTCTAACACTTGCCCAGAAGCAAGGACATTTTAAAATGCTACCGTTTTAATTACATGTAAAATCTCCCTACTCAGTGTGAACTGGGGAAGGGCCTAATTATTGACCTTTTCCAGACAAGGTAAATGATGTTCAAATTTATTTCAACTACATTTGCTCTGTGTGTTCTTGTTAAAATGCAGTCAGTTTCATCATTGAGGAAATAATGAATTCTAGGGTTTTTTTGTTTGTTTCTTTGTTTTTTGTCTTTTGGAGACAGGGTCTCCCTGTAGCCCCAGCTGACCTGGAACTCACTATGTAGAACAGGCTAGCCTTGAACTCACAGGTCACCTGCCTCTGCTCCCCCAAATGCTAGGATTAAAGGTGTGTGCCACCACACCCAGCTAGAATTCTAGGTTTTTATCCTTAGAATTTTGCTAATATGACGTGTTAGTAGCAAACAAAGATACTGCAAAAGAGCCAGGAATGATGGTACACACCTTTCTTTAATCCTAGCAATTGGGAGGCAGAGGCAGGCGGATCCCTGTGAGATATAGTCCAGCCTGGCTTCACAGGGAGTTCCAGGCCAGCTGGGGCTACAGGGAGACCCTTAATCAAAAGGACCAAACAAACAAAAAACCTGCAATAATGTTGTACTATCTTGAATATTCTATGCTCAAGTCTTAACATATTCTAGATTTTGTTAGAGAGGCCTTGCTCTGCAGAAGGTAAGTTAAGACAACTGTCATAAGAAGAATAAAATGTAAGTCTTTTGAACCAAAGGCCAAATGTCAGAGACAACATTTATGAACTGCAGTCTTGACGGGTCCATTATAGTTTAGAAATTCACACAGCAAGGTCTTTTTCCTTCTCTCCTTCAGGTAGCTGCTGAGATTTAGTTTGCCTGCTCTACCTGGATTTTTATATTACTATTATTATTACTATTATTATTGTAAATGCTAATAAAATTGTCCCTGAGCTTAAAAAAACTGAAAACAGAATTACCACATGATCCAGCAATTCCAATTCTAGGTATATAGCCAACAGTGAAACCAGTTAGGTAGAAAAGACATCTGCACCCTCCTGCTCATTTTACACTATTCACAGGAGCCAAGATATGAAAACAACCTAAGGGTCATCAACAAAGGAATGTAGTAAAAATATTATTTGGCCTTAAAGAGGAAAGGAATTCTGTCATTTGTAACGACATGGAAAAAGCTGGAAGGCATGATTTTAACTGCAGCAAACCAGACACAAAAGGACAGACCCATCTCACGATATGGAACTTAGATGGACTCACACAAGAAAATACAAGGGTATTTTTCAGAGGCTGAGAGGAAGATGTCAGTCAAGTTTCAGTCAGACTTGATGCTAAATTCTGGTGATTTACTGCATAGCAGGTTGACTATAGTTAATCATAATGCATTATATATTAAAAATTGCTAAAATATAAGTGTGAAGTGATATGATAATTTGCATGATTTGATCATTCTACCATGTATAAGAATATTATATTTACCCCATTAGATAAACAATTATTAGTTGTGAACTGTTTAGATCTAATTACTTGATGAACTGAACTGGTGGATGAAGGTTGTTTTTGTTGTTCTCTGAAGGGTTCCATTAAAAAAATTACCAACACATACCTGCGTGCGCGCGCGCGCACACACACACACACACACACACACACACAAAGGTCAAATTAATCCTAAACACTAGAATTGTTATTTTTTTTAGCACAGGATAAAATCTATGCAAATGGGTATCAATGTACTAAAAAATGGCCATAGGAACGAAAATGAGAAGTATATCCAAACAAGGGAATTGAACCCTAAGGTTGAGATCACTTAATTTTGAGTGTTAACATTTTTGGGTATAATCTATATCAGGAAAGAAAAAAACATTAAAGTCTAGTATAAATAAAAGAGATGCAAGGGCCACTGAGTCTGCTCAGTGGGTAAAGGTGCTTATTGTCAAGTCTGACAACCTCAATTAGTTCCATCCCCAAGTCCCACATGGTAGAAGGAGAGAATTGATTTCTCAAAGTTATCCTCTGACCTGAACATGTTCCTCTCCCTCTCCCTCTCCCTCCCTCCCTCTCCTGCCCCCACTCATAAATGTAATTTTTAAAAATAGACAAACAGAGAAAGAACGCAGAGCTTTGACTGTAAGATCCATACATATGGTTGTTAAAGAGAAAAAAAAAAGATATACACATATAACTCCTGGGAATGGAAGAAAATACATTCTTTAAAAGAAATTAGAACCTAAGTAAGGTAACTAAAGTCACTCACTCATACAAAATATTTTGGCTTTAAGGAACATTAACAATAAAAAACTCAATTTACAAATTCTAAACCAGAAAATGGCATATAGTAATCTCTTTAGAAACAGAGCATAGTTTAACTTCAAAACAATACTTTGCCAATGATATAAACAATACTCTGAAATGATATAAGACCTAAGAGTGCAAAAATATAAAAATGTTTAAATTACAGAAACAAGGCAATGCTAGATCATGCAACTTTTAAAATGAGAAAAACATAATTGCACTAATTAGCAATAATTCTTGATGTGTATCTTGACTAGTTACAGCTATTTCAAGTGTTAAATTTAAAAGTTGATTACTAAGTGAAATCTTACATCCAACATAGTGAAATATCATGACCAAATTCAGAGTTAACTGCACTAAAATTCTTTTGTAATGAATATTTTAAATCAGTGACTAATTACCATTTAATGAATAGACTACAGGGAAAAAAAAGTATCTCCTTACATGAATGGAGGTTCAAGAGAGAGGAGACAGACAGGAGTAAAGTACTCTGTAAAGCTCAGCACTTCCTCTGCTGCTTAGCACCTCTACCCCCTGGACCAAGCTATGTCCTTATACCTGTACACTCAAAGAACATGTATATCATATGCTGTTCTTCCTGCCCGAAAAGCTTTCCTGGAGCCTATCAACCACTATATGTTTCTCAAACAGCATTTTTCATTAAAGTTAAATATCAACATGCAAGTTTAGCTTGCAGGCACTGTACTATCTATCCTATTAGTCAACTAGTGGGTATTATAAATATTAAATACTTGAGCTCTTTTGTAAAATATTTTTATTTATTATTTCTATTTTATGTGTAGGAGTGTATTATCTGCATACATGTAAGTGCTGTGTCATGCACTGTCTGGTGAGATTGGAAGAAGGCATTAGATCCCCTGGAACTGGAGTTACAGACAGTTGTTAGCTTCCATGTAGGTGGCTGGAATTGAACTCCAGTCCCCTGCAAGAGCAGCTGGTGCTCTTAACTGCTAGCCAGTCCCCTCCAAGAGCAGTCGGTGCTCTTAACTGCTGAGCGATCTCTCCAGCCCAAATACTTGAGTTCTTATTCTTCTACCAATGTCCAGGTCTTGGGGAATGATGAAATGATAGAAGATAAAACAGATCTAACAGGACCAATAGGACAGTAGGAAGTCTTCATGCTGAGTCAGCCCCAGGTGGGCTTAGCACCATGATCCTGGGAGGGTGGATAAGCAATGCTAATTGGTTGGTGGGTTGGATAATACCTCACTGGAAGGTAAAAATACTGAAAGCCAAAACTAGTTAAAATAAGACTGAAATTCAACCAACACAGTTATATACACTGGCAGCTGGACCCCTGACATCTTACCACCTGCCTATCTACTCATTAAAGAACTGAATGTCTAGGTGTGCAGAATACTGTCCTGTAATTCTGGGACATTCTATATAACAGGATGAGACATGGTTTACATCTATTGGATCAACCCCTCAGTAAAATATTTTCTTTAATCTCAAGAGCCCCAATTTAGAATGGCTTTACTGCTCTATTTTCTTTTAAGATAAGCAGTCATTATTGCAATAAGCATTATATCAAACCAATTTAAAATCCATGGTCAACATGCCTTAGTGATTAAAAACAATATACAGTTAAGATTTGAATGAAGCTGGTGTTAGGGCTTTACTTTAGTACTCACTCTAGGAACACAACTAAATGTGAACTTCAAGTACTAACTTCCTAGTTCACTACCCTCAACCCTGTCCTCTAACACCTATTCCTAGTGTCAAATACAAAATAGTATACACACAGTGGCTCAAAACCATCTGTAACTTCAGTTCCAGGGGATCTGGTACCCTTTTCTGGTCTCTCTGGGCACCAGGCATGCACATAGTGCACATACATACATGCAGGCAAAAACTATACACTTAAAATATTTGGGTTTTTTTTTGTTTTTTTTTTTTGTTTTTTTTTTATTGTCTTTTTGAGAAAAGGTCTCCCTGTAGACCCAGCTGGCAGGGAACTCACTATGTAGACTAGGCTGGCCTTGAACTCACAGAGATCTACCTGCCTCTACCTCTGCCTCTGCCTCTGCCTCCTGAGTACTGGGACTTTATAAAGGCATGTACTACCACACCTGGCTAAATAAATCTCTTTTTAAAGATATTAGATAGTCACCCAGAATCATTTTTCAAATTTTAGTATTAAAGAAAAATAACAAACATTAATGACCACAATAAATGAACAAAAAATTCATTTCCAAAATTAAAGGTACAGACTGCTTTTAATATTCATAAAATTGTTTATGTCAGTGGATACATTTCTTTCTCTAGTAAATTACTCAAAGAACACTTCTTTAAAAAGTCTGAGTAAAACTGTTGTGTTTTGCACTGATGTTGGTTCAGTAATGATCTTCAGAACCAAATCAGTGTTCTAAAATCTGTCTGCAGTACTTCTCAGTAGGACAAATAGTAATGGGCACAGTGAACCAGTAATGAAAGATGTATTTTCACTAATATTTGAGTATCACAACTCTGTCAGGCAGCGAATGAGTGATTTCTCTCCGGGATCATTGGCCTCCAATAGAAATTGGATTTACAGCCTGCCTGAAAGCTGGAGAGGCTTCTGGTGTGCCACCTTCGGATGTCGATGCATGAGCTCCAGGAGTCACCAGATCACAGCCCTTTAAACAGGTTGTATTTCTGACTCGGACTTATACATTTTTTGTATCTTTTACTTATTTTTTGAATTTGTTTTTGTTATATGTATTATGTGTTTGAGTGTCTTACCTGCGTGTACCATGCGTAGGCAATGCCTATGAGGCAATGCCTGTGGAGGCCAGAAGATGATGTCAGAGCCCCTGGAACTGGAGCCATGCATGGTTGTTAGGTGCCATGTGTGTACTGGAAACCGAACCTGGGTCCTCTGCAAAAGCAGCTAGTGCTCTTAGTAACTGAGCCATCTTGCTAGCCTCTGATTTATATACATTTAAGCAATTGTTACTAACAGAATTTTCAAAAAATGCTGCAAAAATGAATGCAGAAAGTGCACTTTGGATTTACCTTCCCTTCCAGGTTCAGCTGCTGCATTTCCTGGTCACTATTTCCTATTCCAATAAATGCACAGGGTTGAGACTCTTGTTCAGAACAACCATCTCGTTCCATCTGTTCTTTTTTTTTCTTCCAACCGCTGCCCATCAGATACACACAAGGAGGAGGGCAAAAAAACCTGAAGGGCAGACAACATTACATGAGCTATCTGCTTCTATGTCAACACTAGAACATAGCAAAGCACAGATCCTTTGTGAGGTACAGATGAAATCCTATCTTCAGTGTCCCAATATTGTCACCCCCCAAAAGAATACATGAATCAAATTTTCATTTCCATATACATCAGTGATAATACAATAATCAAATGATATAAGCATATGATATAAACATATGCACAAAAAGAATACAGATAGGGAAAAGTGAAAGAAATCAGGATAAAAATAAAAGCCTGAGTAATTAACTAAAGAAAAATTAAAATACATTCCGATGTGTCTGAAATTGATTTTTTTGAATATGTCGATAGTTCTCTGAACGCTTACTGAAAAGTTTACAGAGATTAAAAAGCTGCTGAGTCCTACAGAATAATGCTGCCTTCCATCTTTCTCTTCTTTTTCAGCAGCTCTAAGCAACATTTTCTCTGCCACTTGGTGGCGATATGTACACATTTGAGGCTTCATTTGTTTTAAAAAGCAATCAGTCTTTATTTTAGCAAATGATTCAACAAGTTTTTTTCCCCTCAAATCCTGAGAACAGATAAGGGAAACACCTTACAGACTCAAAGAAGGCTTTTATAAAGTTTGGCATAAAAAATAAGTTTGGTTAGACAAAAATCCAAACTGTCATTTAGATCATCTGACCACCTTTGCAGAATTAACAGCAGCAACAAAAGGAATGTTATTTCTGAACTTCTTGCACACCAGTTACTCCAGTTAACATAGTTCTGTGACCATAGTCTAAGTGTCTACAGTGGCGTTCCTTTATTAACTGTTCCAACACTGTCTCTATTACAACTGCTTACCAGGAGACAATGCTGACTAGTAGGATCAAATGACATACTAACATTGCCTCCAGAAGAAGCAATCTTTCAAGAAGAGTTTCATTTTTCTCTTTAATGAAAAATTAAAACTGACCAGTATGATAAGTGGGAAAATGATGTGATATCAAGTACTAGTTGTTAGGCACAAATGTTAACATCAAGAATAAGATTTTTTTTAATTAAATTTCCTGATCGGATATTTTCAGCGTTACTCAGTGGAATTTTTTTTAATGAACAAAAGACATGGCTCAAGTGCCTGTGGTTGTGTCCCCAGGTTGCCTTAGGCCTTACACCTTAGCAGTTCTTCAACTGGGCCTGAACCTGGAGGAGCAGGAAAGCAGGAAGACAGAACTTCCTTTTTCCAGAGAGCACTCTCCCAGGAGAAGAGGCCAACTGCCTCTTAATCTTCAAGGAGGGCGATAGTCCCTTACTAAATAATCCATAAAAAACAAGTAAGCTACTGACTGGGTTTCTCCCTGCAGTGACAAGATTACCTTCAAAACATTTTAAGAATACAAGTGATTAAAAAGATAGGAAAATAGTTACTATTAACATCATGTATCAGTTATGACTAACAAACCTGAATCTTAACTGAATTTTAACCTTTTTTGACATGTCTTCCCCTTTTATTACTTCACTAGATCTTAGTTATTCATCATAATATTAAATACCACAATGACTTTTTTTTTTTTTTTGGTCTTTTTGAGACAGGGTCTCCCTGGAGCCCCAGCTAGCCTGGAACTCACTATGTAGACCAGGTTGACCTTGAACTCAAAGAGCTCTGCCTGCCTCTGCCTCCCAAGAGCTGGGATTAAAGGCATGTGCCATCAAGCCCAACTTCTTAATATTTTATTATTTATTATGTTATGTGTATGAGCATATTGTGTGCATGTGTGTAAGTGCGCCCATGTTGTGCAATGCCCAAGGAGGTCAGAAGAGGGCGTTGGTTCTCCCAGAACTGGAGTTAGGGATGGTTGTTAGCCACTATGTGAATGCTGGGAATTGAACCCAGACCCTCTGCAAGAGCAGCCAGTGCTCTTAACCACTGAGCCATCTCTCCAGTCTCCCACAATGATTTTTTGAAAGGTCCTTTTGCATAGCACTTGGCACCTAACAAAAGATCAAAAATAAAGAGTTTATAAATAAACAAATCAACCAAGTTTGGAACAATTAAAAATCCAGAGACTCAAGAAGAGAATGAACAAGCACTGCTGGAGTCACATGGCAAACATATCTGCCACAAGTCTAGGACATACAGATCAGTCTCAACTCCTTGACAGAAAAGATGAGCCTAGATGAAGTTCTGTTCAGAAGACATGCTTTTTAGGCATCTTTGCTTCCTCTATCCTCAAGTTCTACTGTCACTGAACCTGTGGAAGGCTGTAAAATGTATGGCAGTATCAATACAGAATACAGGTGGATAGTCCCTGAGGACTTCACTTGGTAAGCAAATTAATGTGAATTTGTATTTTTCTTAAAATAGAGAAAATCTTTTATTTCTGGCTCTAAGAATTCCTAACTACTGAGAACCCAGAACTGTTTAATCTCTTCACTGTCCTTAACAACACAACTAGGAATAGAAACAGGCAAATTATGAGATGATCTGACAGTTAAAGGCTTCACATTGGTGAAGCATTTCTCAGGCTCAGCACTGGAGCTGGGTAGTAAACCTACTTCAGATTCACTATAAGGAACACAGCTGGCCTTGCATAGCCTCCTTCTGTGGCAAGCTGATTCCTGATTTGCTTAAAAAACGACTGACCAGTGTGAAAAAGCCACATAGAAGGTAAGGATTCTCCAAGGCTGACTGACTGATTACAACTTTGTGACTATGGAGAGTTGGAATGCTGCAGATTCAGAGCCAAATTATCTTGGACTATTCTTAGCTTCCTGGAGTCATTCACTGTACCTGAGACTGACCTAAGAAGTCTTGTGACTATCACATGAAATCTTCTAGGGTGTTTTAACAGATGTTTGCAATGTACTTGAGAGGGCCTTCATTTATGACTTTCTTTTGTTCTGCAACTAAAAACTTTACAAACCTTATTTGTAGTAGAACACAACATTTGAAGCAACTTGAATTCATGTTCCTGGGCCATGATCACTCATGCTTGGCTCTACAATTAACTCTCTTATTCTTTTTAAGGTGAGATCTGTTTTGTGTTAACGTACAATGCACACACGCACACACACACACACACACACACACACACACACACACACACGCACACACACTTTCATTATTTAAGAACAAAAACCAATATCTGAACTTTCAGTGTCAACTTCATGAAAAGAATAATTAGCTCAAATTGGTTTTTCATGTCTGATACTGTATACACCAATTCTTTCTAAATTTAGCTCCAAATTAGTGATTAGGTTTCATTAGTCAAATAAAGAAGAACTTGCCTAACAGGAGTAGAAGCCAGGTTCCCCCTACCACCTTGCCCTCACATTAAATTCAGGAAGGCTGAGTAACAGTAAGAAAAAGAACACTAGGACCTGTGAACTTAAATACTGCTTTCATTAGTCCTCCTTTTTGAGGATAAAAATTGCCAATTAAATAGCTTTACTTGCTTTTCAGCTCAGAGTTACTTTAAGGACAGGACTTCCTGGATTTTCTCCCAGGATGTAATTATGCATTTATATTTCCCTACTCTTATGCATATGTAGTTTCCTTTCTGTCACAAATTCTAAGATTCTTTTCATTCCTTTCAACCCAGTCTGCAAACCACATTTTTACTTTTGTTCTAGTTAGGTATCCTCCCAGCCAATCAAAAACCTTTGCTCCCATGAGCGAGCAGGCTACCTTTAACCCAAGCATGCTTAACAGAAAGGGGAAAAATGCTGTTTGAAAGACAATGACTCTAAATTTCAAATGGGAAAATTCCTGGAATTAAGTTTTTTTAAAAAGTCTAACGACTGGGAGTGTTGCCCAATGGCAGAGCACTCACTTGGTTTAGCAAGCCAGGCTCTGAATTCACTCTCCAAGTCTGTAACAACTGCAGAAGTGATTACTTGGGAGCTGGGGATGCAGCTTACTGGGAGAGCACTTGCTTGGTACACATGAAATCCTGCATCTGATATTTAATACCACCAATAAAAAGGAAACAAACAAAAACAAACCCAAACCCAGAAAGTGAAATTCATAAGCCAAACATAATGAAATTTATTAGTCTTTGAGAAATACTACACAAAAATACATTTTCACCAGTCACCTTTACAGATCATTTCTGCAGTAACCACATTCAGGTGGTATTGGAGTATCAAGGAAATTTCTTTTTCTTGCCCTTTTTTAGATGGATCTTGTGATGGTGGCCCAGACTGTCCAGGAACTCTGGACTGAAGCAATTCTCCTGATTCAGCCTCCGTAATAGCTGAACTACAGGTGCACACTGCTACCTTACTTAGGAGACAAATAACACTGACACACCTTCATAACTGAACAGGTAACGGGGGCCACAGAGGCAGCTGGGAGCTCTTTACAATTGATCAAAAGCTTACCTTAAACTGAGCTCAAGAAATTTCTTATCTCTATGTATCTCTCTACCTACCTACAGACCAATCAATGAACCCAGAGCTTTGTACCATGCTGGCAAGTCCTCTACCACTGAGCTATATACCTAAACTTTAAGAAATACATATATGGCTCTGGGGCTGGAGAAATGGCTCAGTAGTTAAGAACTCTACTGAGGACCTAGGTTCAATTCCTAGCACCCACATGGCAGCTAACAACCGTCTGTAACTCCAGTTCCAGAGGACCCAACATTCTCTTCTGACCGCTGCAAGCACTGCACAACATGGGTGCATGGGTGCACTTACATACATGCAGGCAATACACTCATACACATAAAGTATTAAAAAAAATTTATACATATATATATTTATTTATTTATATATCCTGGCTTGTAATGCATGCCTTTAATCCCAGTACTTGGGAGGCAGAAACAGGAGGATCTCTGAGATTGAGACTAGCCTGGTCTCCATAGCAAGTCTTGTTTCAACCTCCCCCCTACCCCCCAAAAAAAGAAAGAAATATGTATTATTTGTTTTTTGTCTGTCTCATTAAGTTGCCACAATGGCCTTAAACTCACTCTGGTCTAGAGAAGCCTTGAACTTGCTACCTTCCTGCCTCAGCCTCTCCAGTGGCCGGGATTACAAAATGTTGTCACCACTGGGTCCAGTTGCCTCTTCCTTTTTACAACAGCACTCTAGGGCATTTGTTTGTTAACAAACTGTATTTTCCCCATACAAAGAAAGCTTTGCAAGTAAGCTAATGTGTTACTGAAACATTTGGAAAATAGCTCAAAATATTTAAATTTGTAAAATTAAGGACATGGCAGAATGATCTTTAGAATATGTAAGTCACTGCCCTTTTTAAGAGATAACTCCCCTCTTCATTTTGTATCAATCGAATTAGCCCAGTAATAGAAAGAAACCTCAGACATGAAAAAATAAATCATAGGCAAATTGTGTGTAAATTACTATTTGCCCTCCCAACCACCCCCCAAATCTTACCTCTTTTCATTTCCATATGACTTCTGTGCAACTTTCGCATGAAGAATGAGCACTGTTTGATCCCCTCGTTCTTTTAAATAATTTCGCATAGCTTCCCTAAAATCAAATGTAAATATTACTATTGTAGGGGATATTTTTATGGGAACCTTTTTTCCTTCACTATGTCTATAGTAAGAAAACTTTCTGGATACTTTTTAAATAAGCAAAACTTACCAGAAAAACAATAGTGCAAAAACAAATGCATGAACTAAATTTTAAGGAGACTGTACCAAGGACAATAAAAGTATTCACTTTCACTCTATATTTTGGCTTTAGAAGAAGAAACTTTCCATTTGGGGGAATTTATCATGTGAATAAAACTACAATTGCAACTTCTGAATAAAATTAGCATTAGTGTTGCTTAGGTGGCTTCACTGACAGCTTATCATGTTCCTCCAGCCCTTTCACTTCTTCAGAAGTGATTAAGCCACAACAAAATAGTAAGTCACCCAAACTGCTCTTGTGTGACCTTAGACCAGCAGTCCCATGTGTAAGGACTTAGAAAGCCTACCATTTATAGGCATCATTTATTCAAAGCATGCTGATAAATGTAAAAAATAAGGACTAACTGAAATTGCTGAAGATTTGGATTGGACTTTGAAAAATACAGTATTACATCAAATACAAACTACTATTTATGCTTACTATAAGTTTTATAAAAGCTTCCATTTTTCACTTATTCAATTATTCAATTGAATAATTATTCAATTATCTGACCAAGTAAGCGCCACACAGATCAAACTGTAATAGTTCTGAATTAGCAGAATCCCAATTATAAATGTTTTACACATTTCAAAATTAAAGCCAAGATAATAAAAATTTTTACTAGATTTAAATGCTATTCTACTTTATAAAGACAAATATAGCATGCAAGAGGACAGCCACATGACAGTAATAAACTGTCAACTAAGGTAAGCTATTGAATGTGGGGAATTCTAGATTCTTATCACACACTGGATTGCCTCAGGCAAATCAGTCAACCTCACCCAGCTTCTGTTTGCAAATCCGAAAACTGGAGCTGATGCTACCTACCTAGCACAGGGTGGCTGAGGGGATCAAATGAGATAATCTAAATGACATACTATTTATATTTACTATCCCCCCCCCCCCCCCCCGCGCGCGCGCCAAAAAAAAAAACTGTTAGCTGCAAGACATGGCAAATGATAGCAGGGTATACACAGAGCAAACTGAAAGGGAACTCAAGGTCCGAACAGTCATGAAATACAGATGCAAACAGGTATGCATGGAAAACACCAAAATGTTGTTAATAAGTCCAGGAATAGAAGGGTGGAGGATGAAGGTCCACGCATTGGGGGAAGTTCTCAAATAAGCTGGGTACTAGGTACTAGGCAGCCTGGCAACAGTAAGAGATTTGAGATACTGCTACAACAGGTGACTGATAAAAAGTTCAGGGAATAAGTGTAGGGGAGGGGGAAGTATTAACAAATTAATAAAAAGGAGAGAACCCTTGTCCAAGCAAGAGGACCAGATTCCAAAAACTCACATAAATGTCAGGTAAGCATGGTGACCCACCTATAATTCCAGCCATGAAGGCAGAGCCAGTGGATCCCTGAAGCAGGCTGGCTAGGCAAGACCACTGGAGCTCTGGGTTTGATTAAGAGACAGGAGGTTCAAAAGAATGAAGTGGAAGAGAGATTGAGGAAGATTCCCTGGTACCAACCTTGAAGAGCCACACATGTGCCTATATACATGTGAACATGAACTCATACACATGAAAGAAAAAGCAAAAATTGAAAATAAAACAAGACAAAAACAAAAAGGAAAAAGCTAACAAAATTTGTACAAAGTCCTTGGTATGCAACCTGAAAAGCTGCTATATGCTGGAATATAAGGTCTTAAGCTGCAGGCATAACTCAAACTCAAGTCTATTAACATTTGTGTCACTGCTCTATCACTGAGCGATTACTTGATTATAAGTTTATCGGGTTTCATGTTTATTTTTCTTGTCTTCTCAAATAGACTATAAAGTCTTTAAAATTGTACTATCACTAGTTTTATAATGATTAAAAGCATAACTTTGCTATGGAACAGAACATGGACTGAATTTTAACTCTGCCACTTACTTAAAAACCTAAGGTTTTCTCCCTGTGAAATAAAGTCATCTATTGGGAGAATAAAAAGAACCTCCAGTAGCCTTCCACTGCAGATTACAGATATTACTATTATTTTCTTATAGAAAAAAATACTTCAGGGCCTTAACTGTATAGGCTGTAGTAACACAGGGATGGGAACTGCCACTACAGCTTTGTGAACATAATTGATGAGAGACCTAAGGGACACTTATCTGGCACTTTATCCAACTTCGACAGCACAAGTTCTGAAAGAATAGCAGGTGAGCTATAGTCCTTCCCACTGAGATTTACTGAGAGCCAATGCACCCCAGGTACTGGGCACTGTGCTGGTTTCCAGTCCTGAAAGTGCCTATTCACAGTAAGATCTCATAGTGTCTATGATGAATGCGGCTGATAGCGTCAGCTTTCCTTATTCCTGTCAAACTTAAAATACAAAATCCTTGAAGTAACTAGAACCTGAAGGTAATCATTAGTAACAGTTTTTTTGCAGCAGGAATTTGCCAAATAGCTGCTTTTAGCAAGGAAAAGAAAAGGAATATTACACATTAAAATTTAATAGTGAAATTAGTAAATATTAAATTAAAATATCTGTTCTCTGGCAATGAAAGCTTGGTAATTTATTTCTGATGCGTTAAGAAGCCATTTACAAAGGAATGGTATACTCCAAAGAAATACAAACAGCAAAGGCACAATTTTTCCAGCCAAAGAGAGCAGGCTTTCTATCTGGGCACTGCTGACATCCTGGACATCTCTGTTGTGGTAACTTACCCAGTACACTGCAGGATGCTTAGCAGCACCTCTGCCTTCTACTCAGCAGATGCCAATAAAATATCTCAAAACACTGACAAATGTTGAGGCAGAAGGTGGGGAAAGGCAGTGTCACCTGGGTTGAAAACCATTCAAATAAGCCAAAAATATTTCAACAGTAAAGTGACATAGTCATTTAATGTCTTTTGCAGAAAGGATGGGGTAAAGTGTACTATTTGAAAACAATGCAGGAACTGAACGATAGACTTACTACTGTCTCCTGTTAGCTGGTTTCTCAGGCTTTACCAATCTACTACCAACCAAGATCTCAATATATTACTATTAGTTGACTCTTCCAAGAAAGAGTGAATATTTATAGTTTATTACAATATATTACAATTGCTTTATTAATAATCTCTTACTCAAAAGCTAAGCATTATCCTATGCATGGATGTACAGGAAAAACAAACAAAAAAACAGGACATAAAGGGTTCAGGATGGTCCTTAGGTTCAGGAATCCAAGGGGTTCTTGGAATTCATCCCCACAAATAAGACGGGACTATATTCTTCATTTAAAAAAGAAACCTCTGAGGTGGTGGTGGGAGGGTTATGAATCTGGGGGATGTTAGAGGCATGAACAATGATCAAAATACACTGTATGCATGTACGAAATTCTGAACGAATTTAAAAAATCATATTTTTTCAAATGTCTGTTGAGGTTAAGGGTGTCATTCAGTGGTAGAGTACTTTGCCTGGCCTATATGAGACCTTGGGTTTTACCCAGAGCACTGAAATTAAAAAAAAAAAAAAAAAGTCACTGATTTCTCAGACAATAAAAAAATTTAAGATTTTAAGTTGTTAAAACAGAGTGAATAATAAATAATAAATAATAAAACAGAGTGAATCTTAAAATCAGCACATATTATTATAGATCCCATTCAATAGTTTTTTGTGTGTTTTTTTTGTTTTTTTTTTTTAACAGATCTCTTCCTCAAAACTGAACTTGGGAGAAAAAAAATGAAGGTGAAATTGTACAGATCTGAGCTGGGCTCTTTCAAAGTTCTGCTTGTAAATGTTGCCAGTGTCCATATTGTACATACACCCCCAAAAGTCAAGAAACTCCCTATTTTTGTCAGATTCAGGCACTTTCATCTTTTATACCACTCACACAATACTTTTCAGATTCAGCTTCACATATCAATCAATTACATAGAGTGATGATTCAAGTCTTCCTGATACTAATAAAATGAAGTAAATTCTTTCAAGGCAGGGGATGTTTATATGCTACATTTTCCAACCAATGGGCCAAACCAAATCCTTGTTTTTATGTTATTTTATTCATTATTTTATGTGTCTAAGTATAGGTAGGTGCACCTGTGTCGTACAATGCCCAGGGAGGTCAGAAAAGGGTGTTGAATCCCCTGGAACTGGGATTATAGATCATTGTTAGCCACCATGTAGGTGCTGGAATTCAAACCCAGGTCCTCTGCAAGAGCTTAACAGCTGAGTCATCTCTCCAGCTCCTGTCCTGTTTTTCTTTAGAGGGGTTTTTTAAGAACAAATTTCTCCAAAGGCTAATTTTGAAATTGACAGTGTGGAAGACCATTAACAGTAAACAAAGTCTCAGTATCCTCCTAACAGTTGGTAACAAAGCCAAATAAAGTATAGGTTTTGTTCTTAGCATGGTGTCTACATCTCATTCCACTTATGAAAAAGTAAAAATGTCCCTTCATTCCATGAGCTTTTAGTAGACATATGGGTAAACTACTTAAAATCCTATCACACAGCTATGAAATATATTACTTCAAATTCTAATCATCTCTTCAGGTCCACCCCATACCCTTCAGAGTCACAGGCTGTGACAATCACACCATGAACACTTTTGTATCTTATTATTCTCAAAATTTACTTTGAAAATACAAATTTTTACTACTTGAGAACTGTTGTGCATACAGAGGAATGTGGGAACAGTAAGGGGTACTGACAATCAAAGATAAGACATCATCTTAGTTCTTAAATTTCTAGCTCTAGTTAAAGCAAACATGGAGCCTCAAATTCTAGGGCTGCCATAGAACCTTCCTGCTCTATCCCATTTTCTCCTCCCAAGATGTCCTACAAGCCTGATTGGCTTATGTCGAATTTTAGTCAGAAGCATTTTTATATGAATCATTCACCATCTAAGAACTAATCACTTGACAGGTAACTAGCAGAGCAAAGGTCATTTACCCATACAAATGTAGCATGGCAACTTTGGCTTTAAGTCTAAATTCACGGCATATCTACCTAGTTCATATAGCACATTTATACAGGGTTGTCTTACCTAATAGGAGAATGAATAGGTTAAATATGAGAACTGTACTTTGAAATGAAAAGGTCAGACAGAGGGATGACTCAGCAGATACTGGCAGTTGCCATGCAAGCCTGATCATCTCAACTCTATCCCTAGAACCCAGGGTGAAAGAAGATGACCCACCCCTGAAAGTTGTCCTCTGACTTCTACATGCACCATGGAATGTGCTACCTATCCAATAATAAATATCCCCAAAATCAGAGAGTAGTCTCTGATTACTAACAAAGGTTTGTCCTAGTTTGTTTCTTCATTGCTGTGACAAAATACTCTGACCAATACCAACTTGGAGAGGAAAGGGTTTATTCAGCTTACATCTCCCAGGTCACACAGTTCATCAGGGAGCCAAGGTAGGAACTCAGGACAGGAACCTGGAAGTAGGAGCTGGAGCACAGGCCATGGAGGAATGCTACTTACTGGCTTGCTCCCCTGGCCCCTGCTCAGCCTGCTTTCTTATGCAACACAGGCCCACCTGCCCATGGGTGGCACCACCCACAGTGGGCTGGGCCCTCCCACATCACTCATCAAGAAGATGCCCCTCAGACATGGCCACAGGCCAGTCCAATAGAGGGAATTCCCGACTGAGGTTCCCTCTACCCAGGTGTGTCAAGTTGACACTAAAGCTATCCAGCACAAGGTTCAAACATCAAATCTGACTTGAGTCAACAAAAATAGATAGTTCTTGGGTTTCACACACAGGAATGATAAGAACAGAGAAATGTCTTCATGAGATTGACAGGAGATACTCTTTGTGAAAAGAATTATTTCCAATAATAGACAAAACTGTTTTGACAATTATAGAAAACTGAAAGGAATGTCAAACCTTATGAAGAAAATCTATTAATTCTAGCAAAAGCATTAGATAACAGCTACCAGTCCATATTGTTATGGGACAAGAAGGTTAATAAGACTATCTCAGAAAGGAGTACCTTCTTTTAAATATTAATTTACAGGGGCTGGAGAGATGGCTCAGCGGTCAGAACACTGGCTCTTCTTGCAGAAGACCCAGGCTCGATCCCAGCACCCATATGGCAGCTAACAACTGTCCATAACTCCAGTTCCAGGGGATCTGATAGCCTTCTGTTCTCCACAGGCATTGCACAACACGAGTGCACTTACCTACAGGCGGGCAATACTCATACACATAAAATGAAAATAAATAAAATATTTTTTAAAAAATTTACAGTGGTGGTACACAACTTCAATCCCAGCACTCAGGAGGCAGAAGCAGGCAGATCTCTATGAGACTGAGGCTAGTCTGGGATTGTCTAAAGCTGGGCCAGCTGGGGCTGCATAATTAGATGCTGTCTCAAAACAAACAAAAAATAAAATAATAACAACAACAACAAAGAATTCACCGGCCAGCAGCAGGTTCGGTCTCTTGCCAGCAAGCCTGTGACAAGACCTAAATTAAATCTCCAGAACCCACAAGGTGGAAGGAGAGAACAAACTCCCCTCCTATGGTCTGTCATCTCACCACATACATGCAGTAGCATGTACACATACACATTCCAAAAAAAAAAAAAAGAAGCAACTTTTTAAAAGTGAATTCACCATAATGCTGAAGAGCACACAATTCTTACTCCATCATTCCATTTATTTACTTGTGTGTACTTTTAATTACAAGTTTAAACTGTGTTTACTTTGGTAAATAGAAGTCAGAACAGAGTAAAGCAGGTTTGCAAAGTTATTTAAAAGCACAGACACCATCCCTGAACTGAACTTTTTATAATCCAGTGAAGAGACAAACTCCTTAAGATATTTTGGTCAAATAAGACATAAACATTTTCCTAAAAAGAGAATCACTTTAAGGGCCGGGCATGGTGGCGCACGCCTTTAATCCCAGCACTGGGGAGGCAGAGGCAGACTGATCTCTGAGTTCAAGGCCAGCCTGGTCTACATAGTGAGTTCCAGGATAGCTGGGGCTACAGGGAGACCCTGTCTCAAAAAGACAAAAAAAAAAAAAAAGAGAGAGAGAGAGAATCACTTTAAAATGGGAAAATAAAATTTTAAAATATTAGATGGGCCCTAAATTTGAAAAAGAAAGTTCTCAACTTTTGTGATTAATAAAACTAATTTTATCACAGAATTAGAAATTTGTTTTTCTATTTGTCATTAGACTGTTTTTCCTAAATTTGCTTTACACTAGTATTGATAAAGAAGACAAATCTGTAGTTTGTCCTCTTTTAAGAGAAATAAAGGTAGATGAATTCTCCCCCACCAGGCATGCTAGTTTCTCAGGATATTTTTAAATTACAAAAGTTGGTAAAATTTTTAATTTAAAAAAATGTTTTTTTATTTATTATTTTTATTTTATGTGTATGCGTGTATTGCCTGCATGTAGGTGAGTGCACCCTTGTCGTGCAATGCCCGCAGAGGTCAGAAGAGGCTGTTGGATCCCCTGGGACTGCAATTACGGACACTTGTTAGCTGCCATGTGGTTGCTGGGATTTGAACCCGGGTCTTCTGCAAGAACAACCAGTGTTCTTAACCACTGAGCCATCTCTCCAGCCCCCCAAAATATTTATTTTTATTTATGTGTCTATGTGTGCTTGAGTGTACGCTATGTATATGTAGATACCTGTAGAGGCCAGAGTAAGGCAACCAGGTCCTTTGGAGCAGGAGTTGCAGGTACTTGAGTATACCAAAAAAAGAGCAGGAGGTGCTCTGGAACACCGAGCCACCTCTCCAAGCCCCTAAATTAACTTAAGAGATGCAACAGACATACAATAAAATGCACTCGTTAAAGTATACAATTGGTATTTTTATCGTGTGTATACTGTGCCATTGCCACAATAAAGAATATATTCACAATTCCTGAATTTCTTTTTTTTTTTCTGTTTCTTTGAATTCCTTTCTGCCTTCCCCCATTCCAGAAAACTGTTAATCTACTTCTGGTCATTAAAGGCCAGTTTTCATTTTCTAGAACTTTGTAATAATGGAACCACACAGTACAGTACTCTTCCTGGCTCTCTAGATAATTGAGTATAATTATGTGGGTATTTACGTTGTTGCTTTATGAAGACTTCATGCAGAATATACACATTTGTTGATCTACTTATCTACTGCTAAATGTTTGGGTTATAACCATATATTATAAGAAAAACTAACATGGAGATTTGTGTTCCAGCCTTTTGTTTACCACTTTCCCTTTTTAAAAAAATATTTTTTACTTTTATTTTATGTGTATGAGTGTATTGCCTCCATGTACATGAGTGCTCCGTGTCGTGCAGTGCCGCGGCAGTCAGAAGAGGGCATCGGATTCCCCTGGAACTGGAGTTAAGGATGGTTTGTAGCCGCCATGTGGGTGCTGGGAATCGAACCTGGGTCCTCTGCAAGAGCGGTCGGTGCTCTTAATGTCTGAGCCATCTCTCCAGCCCCACCACTTTCCTTTCTTGACTAAGTATGTAAGGAATGGAATGAGAAGCACATGTGGCAAGGTATATTCAACTTCCCAAGAAAGTGGTATATTTCCTTCCAAAATTATATCCTCACTACTGATACATGAAGTGTTTGGTGTTTGCATACTGATACATGAAGTGTTTGGTGTTTGCATATTATCAATTTTAGTCATTTTAGTAAGTGTTTACCTCTTAATGGTATACAGTGGTTAGAGACTGAAAGGATCTGTGCAAAATTCCTATAGTCAAACCTAATCATCAGCACTAGCATTTGGAGGAAGGGACACTTAGGAGGTGAACAGGTCATTAAGGGTTCAGTCCTCACAAATGAGGATTAGTGACACCACCCACCTTGCCCTACCCTCGTACTGCAGATTTAATTTAGGGCTTTGTGCATGATGGTAAGCACTCTGTCGGTGAGCTACACCTACACCTCTGTGTATCTGCAAGACTAAAGGATAACCAGGCTTATGGAGGCCAGAGGATAACCTCAAGGGCTATCTACCCTTTTAAGACAGGATCTCACACTGGCTACAGCTCACCAAGTAAGCTAGGCTGGCTGGCAAGCAAGTCCCAGGGGTCTGTTTCTGCTTCCTCCAGCACTTGGAATTACAAGCATGTGCCACCACACCTATCTGTTTTGTGGTGTGTGTGTGTGTGTGTGTGTGTGTGTGTGTGTTGTGTTTTATTTTTTATGTTCTAGAGATTAAACTCATGTCCAATTGAGCTATTAAAACAGTATGCAAGGTCTTACTATGTTGCCTGGACTTGCTTTCAACTTACTCTAGTTCAAGCAGGCCTTGAACTTGTGGTCCTCCTGCCTCAGCCTTCAGAGAAGATGGGTTTACAGGCCTGCAAACCCAGGATTAGTACCTTCTAGCCTGTGAAGATACAGGGAGAAAGAAGGCTGCCATCTCTGAACCTGCAACAAACAGAAGAGCCTCTACCACACATGCCAAATCTGTTGGTGTGTTGACATTGGATTTTGCAACTCCCAGAACTGAGAAATGAGGCTGTGGTCAATAAGCTATTCAGTCAGTGGTGTGCTGCTCCACAGCTCTTGCTCCACTGTCTTACCTGTAGCACAATTTTCAGATTTAAAAAACCTGCTTTTGCTGTTGTTCTTTTGTAATTTGTCTTTTGTCTCTTGCTTTAAAATTTTTCTCTTGTAAGAGCTGGCAGAGTGTGGGTCATTCGAGAGGTCTCCTATATTGAGATCCACCCACCCAGGGTTCAGGGACCATTTTAGAAGAGGGAGCGGAGAGACTGTAAGAGTCAGGGAGGAGGTGCATGACCATATGGAAATAGTCCTACAGGCAGGCACCAGGGAGGAACCATCTCATACAAACTTACAGCAATGGTATCAGCATGCACAAGACCCATGCAAACTTAGGAAGACAAAAACCTAGCACAGAACTGTGGAAATGAATAGCAAGCCCCAATCTTAGTCAAAGAATTATCGGCAGCTGATTACTGCTGGGAGAGGAAGAGCAGATTGAAAAGAGAGTATAGATAGGCTGACTAAATCCAGGTGGATAAGCTTGCACCGAGGGACATCTCAGGACACTAACTTTACATAATAGGCCTTAATACAAATGAAAGAATGTATGAACCCCAGTGGGGAAGTGTCAAAGGGGAAGGGGGTATAAAGATGATTTTCTGTATGAAATACACAAAAATTCAATTAAAAAATTTTTAAAAATTAAACACTGAAAAAAATCTTTTTCTCTTCACTACTGTTTTAATCAATTTGATCATGATGGCTTCAATATAGTTTTATACTTAAGATTTATGGAGTGGCTTGGACCAGCAGTCCAAAGCTTTCAACAAAATATTTTCAGGCACCATTTCTTCATATACTGTTTCATTTGTAACCTCCCCACCAGTGACTACTTATGCACATGTAAGGGTATCTGAACAAAGCACACAAACTAACGCCTTTCCCCAAGTGTTTTCCATGTGTCTCACTCTGGACAGTTTCTACCGCTATGCCTTCAAGTTCAATCATCTGTCCACTCACTCTGAACTAATAATCCAGCCAGGAGCATTATTTTTTATTTCACTGTTTTCATCTCTTAAAAACTTGATTTGGGCCTCGCTTTGTAGTTAATATGAATCTTCCATGCCTTTATTAAATTTGTCTGATCTGTCTGTTAGCTCAGAGATTTATAAATTATAGCTATTAGGAAAATCAGACCCACTGTATGCTAGTATACAGACACCAACTCGTTCGTACATTGCCTGTGACTGCTTTTATGCTACAAAAAGTTGTATTATACCAGAGGCTGTATAAGCCACAGAATCTAATATAAATTTTAGCTTCTCGAATATTTAGTTGAATTTTATGTGAGGAAACAATGGTTATTTTAATGTCATCTTTTGTCATTTATAAGTTATTTTTTATCTTATTACAGATGTGTTATAGCTTCTTTATATGACTGATGTATTCTCATTGCTTTTAGAGAGCTACATAGTTTTTATTCCATTCCTGAGCTTTGTTCTGGTACATAACTGGGTTTCTTCGAAGAGTTCAATTCTTTTAATTTTTGTTTCTTGTCTATTAGATGAAACCAAAACACCATTTGTAATTCTGGGTCTAATTTTACACTGAAGTCAAACTTTTATGATGTCCTGTGAATTATGAATTATGAGATTTTTACTCCTGACCATGGAAAGCAGGCACAACTCATAACCATAAGTAACTTTTCCTTTCATTCTTCTGGGTAGTTTCCACCCCGTGCCCCAACTGTGGGTAGTTTCCTCACTCAGTGTGGCAATTAATAACTGAGCTGACAACTAGAAGAGAGCCCCCAGCAGATTCCTGAACTCTGTGCCATTCTTTCTTCCTGGGGTCTCTTCCTTGCAGAAGCTAGCCTCTTGACTTCCCTTCATTCCACTTCAGTGGATCCCTTTCCCTATACCATGGCCTGGAAAGTGTCTCTCAGCACAAAGCTGGGGCGATCACAGGGCTCATCTCATTTGTCTCCCATTTCCTTGGAATCACTGTCCTTCCTTGCCTGATGTCCATTATCTTGAAAACTGTTGCTTCACAGATTTTCTCATGTTTTATAGTTGTTTCAAGGCTGGAGAAAAAGAATAATTCTAATTCTGTTACACCATCTTGGCCAGAAGTGGTAGTTCTTAAAACCTACTAAAATTTTCCAAACAAGGAAAATCACAAAGGATAAACGATGGAAAAATCATGGTAGAATGGATGGTACCTAGCTGTATGTGCTTAGGGAAAGCAAAAAGAGTTTCTGTACAAAGTTTACTAGCACCCTGTTATTTAGATGTAACCCAATAAAGGAGCTAACTTATTCATCAAAATATTCTGTAGTGTTTTATGTTACTCTAGCAACTTGCTGATGATAATAAGAATACTTACTTACCTAATAACGTTTAACATGCATATCTATCTGAATACATCAATTATACTTACTAGAGTGTACTCAACAGATACATAAGAGAAAATATATTTACATGGATCTTTGAGTATGTGTATGCGTGTACTACCTGCATGTAGGTAAGAGCACCAGTGTAGTACAGTGCTCACGGAGGACAGAAGAGGCTGTCGGATCCCCTGGAACTGGAGATATGGACAGTTGTTAGCTACCATGGGGTGCTGGGATTTGAACCCGGGTCTTCTGCAAGAACAGCCAGTGTTCATAACTGCTGAGCCATCTCTCCAGCCCCCAGAAAGTATTTTTAAATATAAGAAAGTCAAGGATTACTGAAAAGTTCCAAAAGTAGTATTAACAATACCTAGTCATTTTCACCCCAAATCCTAGGACTGTAACATTTTACCATTTGAAGATTGTTTTTTTAAAACATTTAAGAGTACACAGTAGGCATAAGCCCCTAACCCAGCTACTTCAGAAGAGTCTATTTCCTTTTACAAAAGAATATTTCTAATTCTTGGGGGGGAGGTAGAGAAGGACTATCTGTGTAAAGACAGCTGTAATGTCTCTTTGATTTCCTTCAGTTTGGAGCTATTCCTCAGTCTGTTCTTCATGATCTTGAGATTTTAAAAAAAAAGACTTACAGAATCCCTTGATTTGTTGTCTGTCTGATGTCTGCTTATGGCAAAAACTGATTCTGTGTTTCCTTAGAATGTACACAATAGCTACTTATCTATTACTGGTATTGTTAATTTAGATAATTAAGGTGGCATCCCACAGGTTTCTGGGTTATTATTATTGCTCCCTTTATACTTCATGAGGATTCATTCTGAACTATATACTTTGTTTCTGTCACACTTCAATTCAGTTCATTAAGCATCCACTGACAATTTTTGCCTGAAATAATTATCCTTACAGTGACTGTCAAATAATTTCCTTAACTCCATACTCCTATATTTACCAAGTGTTTTTTTTCCTCTCTAAGTAAAAGTTAACTTCTTTCTCTTTGTTAATTCACTGATAAACAAGTTTATAACAAATAAATGTGAACACAGAGACAAATAACTATCTGTATACTGAGCCAAGAAGTTACCTTAATATAGGCTTATTTCTTTTCTGAAATTCTTGGGGCCAGCAGTATTTCAGATTGTAGAGGGTGTTTGTTTTTTTAGTTGCTGTTACTTTTTGGAATAATTTCTAAACTCTGAAACTTTTTAAAAAAATATTTTATTTTATGTATATGAGTATGGTGCCTGCATGTATGTAAGTGCACCCATGTCATGCAATGACCTCAGAGGTTAGAAGAGGGTATTGGATCCCCTGGAACTGGAGTTATAGATGGCTGCTAGCTGCCATGTGGGTGCTGGGAACTGAACCCAGGGCCTCTGTAAGAGCAGTTAATGCTCTTAACTGCTGAGCAATGTTTAAAGTTCCCCAGACTCTGAAACTTTCTGAGTTATCTTGATGGCACTAAAAAATTAGGTTTCTGGATCTCAGACCAGGAATGTTTAGTGTATACAGACTTGAATGTATATGTTTTAATTCATTATATTATTATTCATTTGATGATGAAAATGCCTAGGTCTGTCTTCAAATTGTCTTCTGTGCTATTCTGGCAGGTTACCATCATTCCTTAAGTGCAACAATTATTTAACAGTAACAATTTGGTAATAACCTACATAGCCAATCAATATGAAACATTAAAGAACGATGTGAATACAACAGAACACCACAGAGCCTAATGAGCACTCTGGAGGTTTATGATGACATAATACACTGTGAGGTTCGAGGATGAAGAACAATGGCAGAATGTGATCCCACTTCAGGTTAAAAAGAACACCTGCACGCGCATGTACACACACACACGCAAACAATTTTCTTGGAAGATTAAAAAGATAGCTAACAGGGCTGGAGAGATGGTTAAGAGCACTGACTACTCTTGAAGAAGACCTGGGTTTGATTCCCAGCACCCACATGACGGTTAACAGCCGGTAACAACTATCCTTAATTCCAGTTCCAGGGGAATTCAACACCCTCTTCTGACTCCACGGGCATTGCACAACACGGGTGCACTTACATACATGCAGACGATACATTCATACACATAAAATAAAAATGATAAAATATTTTTAAAAGATAGTTAACAATGAGGGCTGGAGCTCTAGAACTACTGGGTTTCCTTTGTTTTACAACTTTTAACTTAAGACAATTTTTTTTTCTGTTTTCAGATTAATTCTTTAAAATGTAACATCTCTGATTCAGTCTGTACACTGCAAAATTAACTTACATAATTAGACATAGTATGTCCATATTCTCATGAAAATTAGTAAATCTTGTTTTCTGTAAATGCTTAAAGCAGTGTTGCTGTAAGCATTTATTAACTCTTTCAAGCCTTTCCCTTCAATATCAAATTGTGATTGGATTAACACAGTTGTAGCTGTTATTTTTGCTATATATTACTTAAGATTAATTTCTGAAAGGGCTTCATTTTTCCTTTTAAAGTATATTCTCTTATTCCTGTTTTGTTTCTTAGAGAGGAGGGAATGGAGGGTGGAAATGTAGTAATAAGTTTATAATGTAGGTACCAATATATGAATGATTTCTAAGAGCACTTCATATAGTTTCTAAAATGACAGGAGCTATATGTATATTCAATATATGAAAGGCTAATACAATGCTTACCTAGTGAGTCGTTTAGGTGGAGGCCGCTCACCAAATTTCCTGGGGGAAAAAAAATTAAAGAAAAACTTAAATAGGCTGTCTGATACATATACCACAGTAAGTTTTCAGGCACAAGAAAGTATCCCTTATGACTTGACTTCAACCTTAACGAAGAACGGCGAAGAAGAATCACCCTCCCAATCCCTGTAATCATCTGTACCCAGAAATAAAAAAATAAACACTACAGAGTTCTTAAAAACAATACACCTAAGCAAGTATACACACCCACTGTGAGCTAGTAGCACATGGATCAGATGAGGATGGCAGGCACCAAACTTTCGAAGCACCTCACAGTAAACAACTTGGGCCAGTGAAGTCGCACAGTAGGTAAAGGCATATGACAACAAGCCTGGCAACCTGAGCTAAACCCTGGAGCCCACAGGAGAAGGAAAGAACCAACTCATGTAAGTTGTATACTGAAAAGTAGCTTTATTTGAAACAGCACAAAAATAATATAAACAGAATGATTTCTATATTTTTATTCTACAGCATCTTCAATTTAACATAAAATCTTACAACACCACAACGCTCACCCTATGTTTTACTGATATACCAGCAAGGTAGGCAAATATTCAATTACTGAATGGCCCATGAATTACAGTTAGAGTTTAAGGCAAAAATATGCTGCTGGATCTTTTTCCACAGGAAGATGTTTTATGAAAGCATTGAACTGATCAAGTGTACCACTGTAGCACATAGTGCATTAAAAGGGACTTGTCAAGATGGAACATACTTCGAAAGCCTCAAAGTTTCTATATGCAGTTACAGTTTACAGAACAAAGTGAGGTATTGCCAGAATCTATTTAAATATTAAAATGGCCAAAACTGTACATATAAAGAGAAACACAAAATGAAGTATTTCAATAAATATCATGTACCACATTTAATATTCTAAACCAGCAAGCACTCTTTGGGATGTAACATGGGTTAATTATGAGTTTGTGTCAAATCTACAAACCTAACCAGCACAGAGGTTACACATTTCTCAAATTTGCTGCATACTATAAAAATGTACCTTTAATGAAATGTAACCGTCAATCCTGGTATACACAAAAGGAAAAGCTACTAATCTGAGTTTTTCTTTTTAAAGTAACATGCAAACACAAGCTAGTATACTGACTTGAACCACAGTCTGATTCTTGTTCTAGGTTCTGCATACTTTTCACATGGACTGGGGTGGAGACCATGATTACATTTGCATGTTAAGGTTCCCTAGTATGTTCGTATCACAGCACAGTACACAACAGTTATTCTTCAGTTTGTGTCATTAAGTGAACTTTAAAGTAAATAATTTTTACTTTTACCTCACTAGCTTTACCCTTCATAGATAACAATGATGATCTCATATTCAAAATGAGAATAGCTAGTCTACGGTTAACCACCACAGCTAAATCTCATTTATATACCTAGAAGTATGTGGATTGTTTTTTTTTAAGTTGCAATCATTTCAACACACCATTTCCAACCTGGATGTTGTACTGAAGATTCCTGCACAACCTCTGTGCTGGTTAGTTTTTGTCAATTTGACACAAACTAGTCATCTATGAAGAGGGAATCTCAACTGAGGAAGTTCTCTATCAGACTTATCTGTGGACATGTCTGTGGGGCATTTTCTTGTTAAATGATATAAGAGGGCTCAACTTGCTGTGGACAAAAGGTAGCTGAGTAAGCCAGGGAAGCAAGTCAGTAAGCAGCATCCCTCCTCTGCTTCAGTTCCCGCCCTGATTTCCTTTACTAATGGATTGTGACCTGGTAATTGTAAGCTGAAATAAACTCTTTCCTCCATAAGTTGGTTTTGGTGTTTTATCATAGCGACAGAAAGCAAACTAGAACAGAATTTAATGCCAGAGAGTGGACTGTTGCTATTGGAAGAATTGTGGAAGTTTTGGAGTTTGGGACCCAAAAGCCCATTGAGTGTTTGGGACTGGAAAGGCCATTGAGTTTTAGCTTAATGGGCTATTCTGTGGCATCCTGGAAGAAAGCTGAAAGAAATGCAAATGGTGGAAGGCAGCCTGGCTTGGGACATATCAGGGGGAAGCAAAGATTAACAGAGCCATTCCTGTGATATACCTGAATTAAGAATCGAGCTTTACTGGGACATAAGATGTCTGGTCAGCTGGAGCTGAAAAATCAGCTGTGATGAGACCAACATCCTTGAGGCAAATCTTCTGGGCAGTATTTCCTCTGGGTAAGCCCACAAAAGCTGTGGTCCAGAGGGGCCAAGGCTGCATCTCAAGCCGGCAGCCAAACCTGTAATGTGCAAAAGTCTCTCACATGGTACTGCTTTTGTGGCATGAAAATTACAGGATTGAAAGGGTCCTGAAGAAAAGCTGAAAACTGATACCGTGACAGCCAGGAGAGGCCACTGGTGAAGATGCAGCCTCAGCTGCAGTAGAAACCCCATGCATGATTAAAGGGGTCATGGAGAACAGCTGAGGCTTAGCATCATGTGGTAAGATTGGAGTCCCTGCAGAGGCCAGGAGGCCGTTGGTGAGGGTACAGCCTCTGTTGCAGTGAAGACCCCAACACAGTGGATATGCTAGGAGGACCACCAAGGAGAGCAGCAGGTATGAAGTGGTACTGGTGTGAGCCCACCAGACAAGCTGTATGTGTGCTGCAGATGGCAGAGGCAGAGAAGTGAGACTGTACAAGCCATTTGGAACCCAGATCATGAACTGGAATCTAGATATTGAATACTGAGCTTTCATAATGTTGGATTTTACTTTTCCTTTGATTTGACTGTAACTGTGCCCTGATTCTTCCCTGTTGGAATAAGAAAATATGTGATTTATTTTAGATTTTACAAGAGCCTGAAGTTAAAGATGACACTGGACTTTTAAAATTGAATTTTTAAGATTGTGGGACTTTTTTTTTTTTTTTGGTCTTTTTGAGACAGGGTCTCCCTGTAGCCTGAGCTGTCCTGGAACTCACTATGTAGACCAGGCTGGCCTTGAACTCAGAGATCCGCCTGCCTCTGCCTCCCAAGTGCTGGGACTACAGGCATGTGCCACCACTTTTAAAGTTGGCAATATTGTTAGAATAGCAAAGAGCCCCTTAAGTTTAACTGGTCAAGAATACAAAATCTCGTTTCACTGGTCAATCATCTGGTCATAGGACCACCCCTAGGAAGGCGGGTTCAGAAGCTATGCTAAATAGATGGGTGGAATACCTAGTGCGTTAATGAGAGAGTGAGTTTTTCCTGCCTAGAATCCTGCCTCCTAGTGTACTGCTTCTGGACCCAGCCAGACATGTAGATCTCTGTTAAGCCTGCTTACTTTTCTGAATTCTTCAGAAAAGCGTAATCTCCCTTTTCTTCTTCACATCCCTTTTCTAAAAATGCTTTTTCTAAGGCTTTGGGCTGCCCTAGCATCTTGTATTTCTTTACTTTTTCTCTAAAGCTTCCTTCTCCCAGTCACATGGCTGCCAGTCAGCCACGTGTCTGACCTCCATGCAGGCTCTAACCTGCAGACTTCATTAATTTCTTTCCTTCTCCCCTCCATTTTATTCCCCAAGGCAGCTACTGAGATGACCAGCTTGCCTGCCCTGAGGATTTTCCTTAAAATTCTACTAAAATTGTCCCAAAAGCTTCCATTCTGGCCCATTCTTAAATTCTTTTATGAACGAGACTAAGAACCCTCTAAGGGGATGCTCTTTCTCACCATTTCACTATATTTTATGTTGTGACATTGACATGAGCTCTCAGGGATAAACAAAAGAAAGGTTTAATAGTGATGTGTTTGTGTCGTCTCCAACTCATGAGGCACCTTTACCTCCACAAGTGGTTTTATTCAGTGTTGGAAGTCGTGTGGATGAGGGCCTCGTGCATGGTAGGCAAATACTCTACCAATTGAGTCATAGCCCAGCTCAGAAATTTTTTTTTTAAGTGAACATGTAATTTCTCCTTAAGAAGTTTCCTCATTTAAAAAAAAAAGTTTCTTCATTTTCCACCTATGGGTATCAAAAACAGCCTATTAAATCATCCTTTGAACAAAACCCTCCATCAGGAGCTGAGGGTACAGCTCAGTGGTAGAATGCTTGTCTGGACTCCTAGGCTCCACCAAAAAAGACAGGAAGTCATCCTTTCTCAAGCTTGCTTTGAATCTGGTCTTAAACCTTAAGAGCCGCATTTACTATTGATGCTGCTAGAATCTGGCTAGGTGCAACCAATGGTTCTGGTGACTGTGATGACAACAACCAAGGCAGGATGCTATGTTCTCCTGATCTGACACATTATTACACACATTCCTAACAGAGCAAATATCCCCTGTGGCAGATGTCAGGGACAGGTAAGCTTGTAGTAGGCCCTTACAGGGGGAGAACCATGACTCCCTTCCTATCATGCATAATTGTGTAGAAACATTTGAAAAGCATCTTTTTTTGTTGGTTTTTAAAGCCCCTTCTTCTAATTTCACTCTTCCAACTGAAAAAGGAAAAAAATTCTCTTCAACAGTTACCAGCAGAAGAATAGAAAAGATATAAACAACCAAGACTGTCACACCAACTGTGCTCCCTCCCCATCAGGCTTTTGGGGATCTCTAACACTAGACTAAGAAGTTTAATGAAAGTTGTTGGCAATAAAATATATATGTATCTTTTTAAAATTATTTATTTAATAAACATATAATTAGAAGAAGCATTTCATCACAACAGACAGCATTGACATATTCAATAACATTTTCCTGAGCTAAGATGCATCTCTTTCAAAATTGGCTGTACATTTTTAGGTTTATAGTTGAATTAATACAGTTATACAATATTGTACTCCGTATAAACCCTATAAGACATAAAATTAAATGAGGTTTTAAACTTTAAAAAGATCTCCTTTAATTAATAATGAAAAAATATATATCTTTTAAAAAAAGTATGGCCTCTCAATGAAAACCTTTAATTTGTAGCCTCAAAAGGAAGTATAATCAGACTCCAGGCAAACCACTCTAACTGTGTATCACTGAATGGGGCAGAGAGTATAGTTTAGGGGTAGAGTGTGGGCTTAGCAAGCATGAAGGTCCTGGGTTCCATCCCTACAAGCCCTCCTCCCCAAAAACCAAAGCAAGAGAGGGACTGAATGAGACCAAGATAATATACACAAAATACCATTTAATATAATGCATTAAGAAACAATATTGTATTTATATGGTATGATAAAATGCAGAGCCTGAATCCAAACGTGAGGAACAAGTTCAAATTGTGAAATAATTGACAAAATAAAACAAACTAGGAACCTGACCCAGTTAAAGACTAAAGACACACAAAAACTGGACTACGCAACATATGGTCCAGAATGTATTCTACCTATAAAAGACACAAAACTCTTCCAGGACGGTGTTTGCAGGCACTCAGAATGGTCCAGCGTTTGACATACCATCATAGGCTTTCCAACAACACAGCCTCTAGGCTGTCCCGAACCCCTAGTAACAGGATTGTTTACCTTTATACCAAGAAGGTTGGGAAAGCACCAAAATCTGCATGTGGTGTGTGCCCGGGCAGACTTTGAGGGGTTTGAGTTGTGAGGCCTAAAGTCCTAATGAGATTGTCCAAAACAAAAAAAAACACATCAGCAGGGCATATGGTGGGTCTATGTGTGCTAAATGTGTTCGTGACAGGATCAAGCGTGCTTTCCTTATTGAGGAGCAGAAAATCGTTGTGAAAGTATTGAAGGCACAAGCACAGAGTCAGAAAGTGAAATAACCATGAGGCTTTTCTAAGTAATAAAAACCACAGCTTTTTGTTAAAAAAAAAAAAAAAATGATAGAAAATACCATGGATAAAACAAGTTAGAAACTGGATTATATCCATTTAAATTTTCTGATTTTGATAACTACACAGTAGCTCTGTAAAGAAAGGTTAATACTTCTAGAAATAATCACTAATGTTTCGAAAGAGAAGAATATGATATCTATTTACCTTCAAATGGTTCCAGGAAAAAAAGCTCATCTATATGTACTCTTATGTATGTGTGTTCAGATCCATATGGGAATAATGTAAATGTGTTAATGTTCACATCTGAGGTACCTGGGTGAATTTTGTAATATTCATCAAACATTTCTGTAAATTGTATTGTATCAGAAGGAAAATGGCCAAACCTGGAGAAGCACTAATCTCTTTATCAACATGCTGGCCTAACTTTGGTGAAACCATCAAAAACTACTCATGGAGATCATACATAAAAGGCCCTGTGTCCAGCTTCTTGGCACAGCTTTTGTATGATTAGCTTGGTTATCTATCTAGTAATTGCTTGCTGTAGATTCCAATTGGAAAAAAAAGAAAAAGTTAAGCTGGGCATGGTGGCACCCGCCTTTAATCCCAGCAATTGGGAGGCAGAGGCAGGCAGATCTCTGTACATTTGAGGTCAGTCTCATCTACATAAGGAGTTCTGGGCCAGCTGGGGCTACAGGGAGACCCTGTCTTAAAAAACTGTAATACCCAGGACTGGTCAGTAGGCATGGAGATAAGCAAACTGTCATATACTTCTGGGAGCTTAAATTTGGGTAACTTTTTGGAAGACACCTTGGTACTGTCTATTCTAATTCAAGATGTGAATCTCTTTGACGTAGTCATTTCAATTTCCATTAATTTGAGTCTATATAAAAATACCCAGACACTAATAAATTTGTTCAATGAAGCATCACCTTTATTGATAAAAGAATTTTCAAATCTACGTGAATAATGAGGAATCCACACTGGCTCTACAGCAGTTTCCATTTATGTCTATACACACACAAAAGTGGAGCATTTATTTTGAATGAGTGCTCATTTTTAATCCCTCTCCCAGTATATACACAGTACATTCACATGACCTACACACAATTATCAGTGATAATGGTGGTCATCAAAAATTCCATTTTGCTCTATCTATGTATGTATCTATCTATGTGCCTGCCTATGTATCTATCTACTTATCTGCTCTACACTATATACATATTTGAAATCCCTCTCTGCATATACACATTTTACTTCTTCAGTTTGGCTGGGGTACACAGCAAAAAGAAGTTACAAAAAAGATTTGCTGGGGCTGGACAGATGGCTCAGTGGTTAAGAGCACTGACTGCTCTTGCAGGGGACCAGGGTTCGATCCCCAACACCCACATGGGGGTTACGAACCGTCCTTAACTCCAGATCCAGGGGAATCCAACGCTGCCTTCTGGCCTCCATGGCACTGCACTACATGGGTGCACTCACATACATGCAGGCAATACACTCATACACATAAAATAAAGATAATAAATAAGGGGCTGGAGAGATGGCTCAGCAGTTAAGAACACTGGCTGCTCTTGCAGAAGACCCAGGTTCAAATCCCAGCACCCACATGGCAGCTAACAACTGTCCGTAACTCCAATTCCAGGGGATCCAACAGCCTCTTCTGTCCTCTGCGGGCACTGCATGGCATGGGTGTTCTTATCTACATGCAGGCAATACACACATACACATAAAAATAAAATATTTTTTAAAATAATAATAAAATACTAAAAAAAGAGATTTGTCAGACTCAAAGAATAATGTAAGCTTTTATTTAAGGAAAACCTACACTTTCACAGAAGAAAATATAATGCAATGTAAAGAATATTAAAGAGGTTCTGCTACTAACTTGTTCAGAAGCTTCACTGACTCCTATGGACTGCCTGCCATCTGTTTTTGCATTTTCCTATCCCCTGACCATGTGGGGAAAAGAAAGAGAAGCTGTATAGGAGAGTATGGCACGGCTCAGACCTGAGGAGGCACACGGAGTTAATCAGAAGGTGGTGCTACTCCAAGTGTACTGATCAGGAGCAAGGTTGCCTAAGTCCAAACTCCAACTTTAATGCAATCTAAGTATGTGACTTGCCTACTTCAACGCTATGCTTCAGTTTCTGCAAATGAATCTACACACTGAAACAACTTCCACATAGAGTAAGGTTAGCACAGGAAAGAACTGGCACGGGTGCCCAGCACACAAGTTAAGTACTTAACAGAACCCCACTACTCTTTTAAGGCTGAATTACCGAATGATGTTTACATAGTACAATGAAACGGTAATGGAACCTTCAAAACAAGTATATTTTTATATTGGCTTTAAAATACATACAATCATTTTCCTGATGAGGGATTAACACCCAGAATACATAAAGAATTCTTACAACTCAACAACAAAAAGCCTAATGAAAGAGGACATACTGGTATTTCTCTAACAAAGACACACATATGAGCAATATACTATGAAAATACATTCTATCTCACTACTAAGGGAAATATAAATCAAAAGCACAATGAGATACCACTTTATATCCATTAGGATAAAGTGAAAAACTGAACAAACAAAACCATTGGTAAGAATGCAAAATACTGCAGCTGCTGCATAAAACTGTATGATTCAGAAAAGAAAAGAAAATGAGAGGACAGGGGAGGGGAGGAGAAAAGAGAAATTATCACATAATCCATCCATGCCACTCCTGATCACATATTTAAATTAAGTGAAGGCAAGGACTCAGATAAATAGTTGTATACTAATGTTCATTGTTATGAACACTATTCATAGCAGCCCAAAGGAAGAAAAAAAATTCACAAATCCATTGACAATTAGGTGGATGAGTAAAAGCACTTGTTGCCAATCCTAATGACCTGAATTTGATCCCAGGAGCCCATATACTAGAAGCTGACTCAAAGGTTGTCCTCTGATCTCCACACACACATCATGGCACATATGTGTTGGTGAAAGGACAACTTGCAGGAGTCATTCCACCATGTGGGTCCTTGGGGAGTGAACTCCAGTATCAAGCTTGGTGAAGAGCACTTCTACCCGCTGAGCCATCTGACCAGCCCTCCTCTGCTTCGTCTATGCAGTGGTTACACATGACTATTCACTCTGCAAAAGGAACTCTACTATACATTCGTGATCTACCTGTACACTTTTCATCGGCATATCGCTGTAACTTAGAAAGATTCTAAATACACGCTTGGTATTCAAACTCCTTTTTTTTTGGACTATATAGTCTGAATGTCTTCATATTTTAACATGAAATTTTAGAACTGGCGATTTCTAGTCCTCAGCTGAAACAAAGGAGGATATACTTTATAGCAAATCAAATACTCTAAGAAAAGTCAAATATAATGTTTAAGTTTTTACTCCTGATGTTTTGGTCAACCTCTTCTGTCTTCATCTTCTACATCCTAGTCCAGGCTGGCAAGATGGCTCAGAGGGTAAAGGTGCTTACAAGTCTGGCCACCTGAGTTCAATTCCTGGACCCCACATCAAGGTGGAAGGTGAAAACTGACTCCACAAATTTGTTTTCTGGCCTCCACATGAGTGCCATGACATTCATGTAACCCCCATCAGACATGCACAAACACACACAAAATAATAGATTAATTAATAAATCTTAGTGCAGCCATTCCAACAGTTTTCTTACTATTACTAGGTAGAAAATAACCCTCAAGTGTGGTCCCATGTTTGCCAAACCACATTTCACAAAAATCAGTAATTATTTGCTCATGGACTTATGCTTAATATGTATTAGGACTCTGAGTAATTCTGTTGTTTTTAAATATTTTATTATTTTTATTTTATGTGTATGAGTGTATTGCCTGCATGCATGTGAGTGCACCTGCATCTGCCGTGGAGGTCAGAAGAAGGCTTTGGATCCCCTGGAACTGGAGTTAAGGGCGGTTTGTGGCCATCATGTGGGTGCTGGGAATCGAGCCTGGGTCACTCTGCAAGAGCAGTGAGTGATCTTAACTGCTGAGCCATCTGTCCAGCCCCTCTGTTGTTGATTTTAAAACTTACTTCTTTTACCTACATATGAAATCAATTAATAAAATGAAAAAGTTATTCTCCCAAACTGTGGCTGCTTTCTTTCACCATTCAACACACATTTAAATGCCTCTTATTTGATTGCAACACACAGCAACAACAAAAAGCATGGCCCCTTATCTACATAGAGAATGCTACACTTATAGCCACTGGAAGCAATGTTAGGTCACAGGTGTGGTTATTTCACCTCTCCCCACACCAATTTCAAAGGGTGGGGGGGTCATTATCCTCAAAACCAGCACAGTAACTACCCTGCCCAGGTTCACATACTGCTAAGTTTGGTTCAAAATATGACCAAGTTTAATGTTCCTATTTTCCTCATAGTCTGCATTAAGACAGAATATTAAAATACTGCAGATCAGTTCTGGATACTCAATGTTAACAGGATTGACAGGACATTAATTTTTTAAAAAATATTTTATTTATGAAATGGAGATCTTTTTCAGAGGTTAAAAAACTCATTCAATTTTATGTCTTACAGGACTTATACTGAGTTCAATATTCTAGAACTGTATTAATTCAACAGCGAACCTAAAAATTTTATAGCCACTTTTGAAAGAGCTGTATCTTTG
>NW_008341810.1:4901713-4921318 GCF_000622305.1 Nannospalax galili | reverse complement strand
CTTTATCCAGAATACAGAAAGTATTATTTTATTTTTATTTTATAAAAAAATTTTATTTATTATTTTTATTTTATGTGTATGCGTGTACTACCTGCATGTAGGTAAGAGCACCAGTGTAGTACAATGCCCACGGAGGACAGAAGAGGCTGTCGAATCCCCTGGAACTAGAGTTACAGACAGTTGGTAGCTGCCATGTGGGTTCTGGGATTCGAACTCGGGTCTTCTGCCAAGAACAGCCAGTGTTTTTACCTGCTGAGCCATCTCTCCAGCCCCAGGACATTAATTTTTACACTCAATTTATAAAGGACACTAGGGGCTGGAGAGTATTCTCTTGAGATGCTAGGTGACAGCAGTAAGCAGCAATTCCCAGTCAGCCAGGAGGTCATGAAACTAAGCATCATATGCTATGTAATGTTCTGGTATGCTATGCTGAGAAGCAGGAGGGGTATATAAAATGCACTTTTGGCGTAGGATGTTTTCAATCTACATGGGCTTATCAGGAGGTATCCCTTTTATATCTCTTTCTTTCTATCTATCTATCTATCATCTATCTATCTCTATATATGTATCTATCTCTATACATATATATGTTGTTTTAAGATAGGATCTATGTGTCTATCTATGTTCTGTAAAAGCAACAATCATTCTTAACCACTGAATCATCTCTCCAGCCCCCAGCATCCCTTTTGTAAGTAGAAGGGAATTTCTATTTGAATTCGGAATGGTTTTTAAATAACATACATACACCAGGGCATAGCTAACATAAGTAGACAGCTATAGGTCTAATGCAGAGAAAAGACTATTATGCAAATATATGAAGAGTTTAAGCTATTTCAACAAAGAAGCCTGCCCCTATGGAACAGGGAGGGGAACAGCAATTCCCAATTTTTTAAGGCATTTTGAGGACATTATGAATACCTTACATATGAATTATGAGAAAATACAATAAAGTGAAACAAAAATGATGAGAACCAAAGTCCTGAAGAGATTTCTAAACCTTCCCTGTGACATCACTGCATGAAAAAAGACTTCTTGAGCTTACACCAAACAATATTGGTTCTTTTAAGTTGTAACTGATTATGCTTTCTGTCATCGTGTGCCACATGATTAATGGACAAATCTACATTTGTGGTAAAGACAAATCCCATGCTGAAGAAGAGGCCCTAACCACAATTCAGAGCTTAAAGAATGGCTTATTGCCAAAGTGCATCTGAGGAATGAAGAAAATGCCAAACTGTTTTCACAATGAACTCCACGTGCACTAAAGGCATCTTGGATCATACCTGCCTGCTTTTATGAAGATGTGTACAAAGAGGCAAACTAACAATATTACAAGCTTGTAGTCACATTAAACTGACTGAAATACATAAAATGTTAAAACATTAAAAATGGACTAAGACATTCACTAGTACCTTGGCTCAATTCTGGTGAAGCTCAAAAATTAATTAGTCTAGGCCATTACCCTCAAGAAGCCCTAGCCCACTCATGTTCTCCTATTCAAATACAGACCAGGCACAAAGCCTCAGATGAGGTATAAATGAGGTGGGTTCTCTGCCTCCTTTTTCTATACAGTCAGTGGAAAAACACTCTGTGGTAAAGTAAGTACCAGGAAGCCAACAAGCTATTTTGAAATAAACCCTTTTTGTTCTGGGTCAGCTCTTTTAAATTTGGACAACCTCCTAGGACCCAAGATTTATGCTATTTTCATAGCATCCTTCTGATTGACTCTTGCTGGTCTACTCACTTGCCATTTGACCTGCTTGGTTCTGCAACTCAGAAATTGGCCTTATGCAGAGCAAATTCTTTTGTTTCTTCAAGTCACAAGTAATGAGGAGGGGAAAAATTTGGGAGAACAAAGAGGACGGGGGGCAAAGGAGACAGAACACTGGAGCCAAGTGACAAAGACAGAGGAGAAAAAGACTGCTTGGGGGAGTGTCAAAGACACCAAATGAAAGGGAAACGAAAGAGTAATAGAGAATCTAGTGGCCATAAAAGGGCCAAAAATGGAAATGCTTTAGTTGGAATACAGTTTTTCTTCTCTGGGATATGAGCATAGATCACATTCAATCTTTCCTTATAAACAATTGCATATTTGGCTATCTATACACTGTGAGAAAAATCTACAACTATTAAGTAAACTACTTCCAAGTTTTGCTTCCCCAAAGTCCAAGCCTTCCTGGTACTTTCAGTTACTCTTTAACTTCTGTTTCCAAGTCTACGAGATGAGAATGGTGGAGCACTATTGCAAAGCATGAACTAATAAATGTAAAATAACCTGGCAAGGATGAGTATCAGTACACTGAGACCAAAGACTTCACAACCTTAGACATATCAGTATCCCAGTCACAAGAATTCAGTGATGACGAACCCATAGAGATTAAGATTGTTTCAAAATAAGATTGTCTCTGTATACCTACCAGGTCATTCTATTCATAAATCAAGAGGCCAGTAAAAATACAGCCTATTATCCAATGACAGGACAAATGCATATCTTAAAAAATAGTGTCCAGGGCGTGGTGGCGCATGCCTTTAATCCCAGCACTTGGGAGGCAGAGGCAGGGGGATCTCTGGGAATTCAAGGCCAGCCTGGTCTACATAGTGAGTTCCAGGACAGCTGGGGCTACAGGGAAACCCTGTCTCAAAAAGACCAAAAAAAATAAAGTGTCATCAGAAATGTATTCATTAAAATGTATTCATTAGGTAGATACTTACCAGGGGACAGGGCTATAAGAATCAACAAAATAAAATCTGTTAATGGCGTAAAGAGTAAGTCAGAGAATCAGGGGACAGAATGGGGAAGGAGCTAGTGTGCTTTTCAAATGTTAATGTTTTCTATGGCTCTTACTGCCCAACTCATTCTTGCTATAGATATTTATAGATGCTGCCTGCCTCCATCTTGTCTCTGATGGAGGCTAGAATTTCTCACCTGCAGGTTTTCAATGAGAATTTCAACATGGCAGTCTTTAAAAGAAATTAAAAAAAAAAAAATTATGTGTATGAGTGTTTTACCTGCATGTATGTAAATGTACCCATGTGTGCAATGTCCACAGAGACCAAAAGGGTGTCTGGTCCCCTGGAACTGGAGTTACAGACAGTTGTTAGCTGTCATGTGGGTGCTAGGAACTGAACTTGATTCTCTGCTAGAGTAGCCAGTGCTCTTAACCACTGAGCCATGTCACCAGCCCCAACACAGCAGCCTTAATAAAAGTAAATTAACATGTATCTGTTTAATTTAATTGTTAACTGTTACCATCACGTTTTGCGCCACTGTTGTGACACTGCCAAGTAAATACTAAAGCATTCTAGCCTTGTTTCTGACTCTGCAGTTCTGTCCCAGGAGTCCTTACAGCAACCATGAAGAGGAAAAAGAGGCACCTGTGTGCTCCCTAGCCACTATCTTCCCCTGCTGCATGCTTACAGTTACTATTTTTGAAGATTACATATTACATGATAGCTGTTGACACGAGGTCACTAAATGTCACATGATCTTTGTAGCTCCCCTAATAGGCTAGTAGACCCTCACAGCCTCAATCACTGGCTGTGTATGAGAATCTGACTACATCACTAATGACAACTGTGTGCCTCATGCTGTGGTAAGTCTGGCACTGTGAAGAATGATGCACACCTTCCCCAACTACATCCTAGTGTCTGAGCAGTTCTGCAATATACAAAAAAGTGGCTTCATTGGATATTTCAAAAAAGCTTCAGGTTTTCTAGTTCCCTGATTTTCCTTACAGGTACTGACAAATTCTGAGGTCCACACTTAAGAGGAGTAGACGTACTTTTTTTGAGCTATCTCACATCCCACAGACATCTAGAATAGTACTATTTCCTCAAAGAAATGCAGTATAAACATGTGACCATACTTAGTGACAACAGTATCATCACTCAGAACACTTAAAATTTTGTTATCTTCAGAATCTAAAACATGTTTTTAAAAAGTCCCAAGAAAGCCAATTCTTGTTTTAAAGAGTGATTCTGAGATCTTATCTAGTAGCAAATGCCTTAACTTAGGATATACTCTTAACCAAGAGATGGAGTTCTGTTGCTGGCTCTGGCCTCTGAACCCACTAAGCTAGACTGTAGTTTATTTTCCTTCTTAACTCCATGCTAGGAGGGAAAAATTCACCCAAAGAATAGACAAGCTGCTATGGTGCACTCAAGAAGAAAAAAAATATCATAGCTCCCAACAGTTCAACCAGCTTGAGGTGGGACAGGGTAAAGTTCCAAGTGGGTAAACATGGATGAATGTAAGAAAGAGTCAACCCTATTACGTGATGAAAAGCTAAGCAATGCTACTGAAAAGAGTAGGAAGAAAGAAGCCATCTGGAGACAAAGGAGAGTTGGGAGGTGAGGGGGATCTGGGGAACAAGTAACAGAATAAAGGAATTACGTTCTTCCATACCCCAAATCAACATTCTCTCATTCATTGCCTCCCTACAACAATGTATGTCTACACACGTAAGTTCAAACAACTGCTGTGTGAACTTTTAGAGACAGGAATAAGCATCTACTCCCACCAAAAAGGGTAACAAGGACAGACCAAGTATGAGTCCACCAAATCTAACCCATGGCAAACCAATGGGCAGAATTACAAACAGCTGGAAACGAAGAACAAGACAAAGTTGCAGGGCTCTCAAATGACCTTCCTTGTCCCCTTCTTTTCTGGGGGAACACCAACAAGCTCTGTCTGGAGGGTCTCTTGAAAAGAAGTCACAGCTGTTCTGATGAAGATGATGGCTATTATGCTCAGAGGCCAGCATTCTATACCCACCACCATTAGCAGGGCAGTTAACCCAGTGACTGGAAGGTTATTACTTTGTCTTCTACAATTTCAAAACATGGTTTCTAAGGAGTATATTGTACATAACTCAGAGAACGAACTATGACTTTTAAGTACATCTCTAAGAATTTGCAGAGAAAGATGAATTATGCTTATTATCTTCTGCCCTCCTCTTCGGGCAAAGAATCCTTCCTTTTCTAAACTTCCAAGTATAGAAAATAAATGCACAAATTTCATTGCCATGAAAGAATTTATCAATACCAGAAGTCATCACCCTCTGTTTTCTAGGCAGTAAAAATTATATTTCAGATACTATCTTAAAATGTATCTATGCTGATAGTGTCCTACTCTGAAGCTTTATTTGTTTAAAAATATTCACCAAAAATTCTATGACCGTCCTCAACAGATTTACAAAGCAAAGACTTACAAAGCAAACCTGCTGTTATGAGGACGCTGTGGTAGGCACAGGTACTAATCTTAGAAAACTGTTATTATCACATAAATCTTTGCAAAAACAGAATTTCTAACATTTAAATATTTATAAGACTGCATTCTTTTTTTTAACTTTATTTTATTTTTTTCTGATACAGGGTCTCTTTGTAGCCACAGCTGGCCTGGATTTGCATGGAGACCAGGCTGGCCTTGAACTTACAGAGATCCGCCTGCCTCTGCCTCCCAGAGTGCTGGAATTAAAGGCATGGGCCACCACACCTAGCTTAATACTGCATTCCTTTAAAAAAATTTACCTTTTGAATAAAATATTTATTAAATAAATGAGTCCTAATATATTACAATAAAAAATAGTGAGCTTCCCTCTGATTTTTTAATTCATAAATGCAAAGCGAAAGCAAATCACAAGTAGTAAATATTACAAATGTCTTATAATGATGAATCTTTAAATATTTATCAGGATAAACAATAGTGTAGAAAAAAATAAAGCAACTAAAACTGGGTTTTATAAATTAACTATTCCCTTCCATCAGAGATGAGAAATGGTGGATTTGGTAATTCCTATATGATACCTGAAAGTCAGAGGGTTGACATCAACTTGGCAAACTGGGATTTACAAGACTGGGGCATACATTTATGACATTTCCATTTGATTCTTTTTCTGCTTCATACTATCTCTAGAATGCGTTATTGCTGGAAATCTGAAAACACTGATCTATGAGTTGATAAACTCCACAATGCATGATACAGGGAAGGATATGGCATAACATGACCTGGTAAAATAGCTGGGGCTGACACCATCAAGAGCCGCTGCTGGACTGTTTTCCTATTCCCTTCTGCTCCGTATATACTCCTATAATAACTTTCCTGATTTCCTTATATAAAAAGAATAGGAGGGATCCATGCAGGTGAGACAGAGGGTATGGTATATTAGAAGCCACAAGTAACTGCTCTGGTCAGTTCTTTCCAGCAAGGCAGGACAATGTAAAACTAATACCACTCTAAAGGAACTTGATGACTACAGAAGGAATATGCCTAAGGCAAGAAAGAAAAGAAGAAAGAAAGAGAGAGAGAGAGAGAGAGAGAGAGAAAGAAAGAAAGAAAGAAAGAAAGAAAGAAAGAAAGAAAGAAAGAAAGAAAGAAAGAAAGAAAGAAAGAAAAGGTAGGTAAAGAAATAAATAGACCCAATCAATAGCTACTTAAGGGTGTATGTGTTTTCTCTATTTTGACCTTTAATCCCAGCAGTAGGGAGGCAGAGGCAGGTGGATCTCTGTGAGTTCAAGGCCAGCCTGGTCTACATAGTGAGTTCCAGGACAGCTGGGGCTACAGGAAGACCCTTTTTTGTCTCAAAAAGGCCAAAAAAAAAAAAAAAAATTATTGAAACACAATTTAAGAAATAAAATAATACATCCTTTTCTTTATTCAGTAGATTTTTTTTCTTACTATAAGACTTTTTTTTAATGATGTCCATAACTTATTAAACTGACCATTTTGACCCACTAATGATTGGGCCGAAACTCACAATTTGAAAAACACAACTTTAAGAGTTACCCTAGCAAAGAGTCAACTTTCACTGAGGAGGGGAAAAAGCTCAAACTAAAAACACCAATCAATGACGGTCTACTTTGCACTAAGAAAATCACAGCAGAAAGTGTTAAGAGTCAGGCTAGGAAAGGAAATGGTACCCCAAGAGTCCCGATTTCACACTGAATAATCATAATTACTGTCAATCTACCATTATGGGTTCCTATATGCCCAACCCTGCATATAATCATCTAGATTATCAAATATATAAATCATACTGCACAGTTATATAAATTAACATATAAATTTATATTTTCCAGGCTATTCTCACAATCTGTTACGATAACAACAAAAGAACCACGTGTGATATCTATGTCAACTGACTGAAGTTCATAACTTCACTCTTCCAACAAGAATAAAAATTGCCAACTTTGGCAGTGCACTAAAATTCTCTCTGGACTTCAAATAAAGCAAATGGAGGCCCGAGAGCAACCCGGAAATAAAATTTAAACTTGAAGTACCAAGTTTCATGGAGAAACTGGTTTTGTAAACAACGTACTGAAAACCATCTTGAACATGTTATGTTAGAAAGCATCTTTTTTGGAGGCAGACGGTTACTGTTTGCCATCAGACATGAAATTCTGGGTTGAAGTGCTCTGCTAATACAGCAGAACATGATTTGATCACTGTTATTATGGACTAGATTTTAATATAAAACACTTTTGTCCTGGCTTTAACAACTAAATTCCATTAATAACTTAGCTATCAACATGCCAAAGATTCCCAGTATAAGACAGTCTGATTAAAATTGTGGCCTATATGAATGTGCCTCTATTCAACCTATTATCTACGACTCACACCTCTATCGTCCAGTCAACACACTTCCCTTCACTTCGTAAAAGGTAAGAAATTGTAAACCTTACAGAGCATTAACAAATTCAGTATACTGTTCCTGAATTGGTTCACTTCTACTGTACAAAAATTAAATAGCAACCTCAGACCAAAAATTAGGTTTCCAAGATTTTAAATGACATAATTTTTACATCATGCAAGTAAAATTTTATGAACACAAAAGCCATTAAGATTTTTGGTGACTAAGTCGGTATCATAAAGCCGAGAATTACCACTCCTGAAAACCACAAGTAATTAGAAACACATGATTAGCTGCATATATATAGTGAAGTCACAATATTAATTTTTTTAAAAAATCACTCATTTGCCTCTAACTGCAATTTTTCACAAGACATTGTCCTATAAATGGGCTGAAGACATTTTGTTTGGTCACATTAATGCCCTAAATGAAGAATTTACCCCCAACTCTTTCCTATTCTGGCTACCATGAAATGATGGCACTATAGAGAACTAGTCTGTGATACGAACCATAAAGATAATCAAGATAAATGCCTAATCTCTAAGCTAGTCAAAGAAGAAATTATAGCTCTTTATAATTAAAACCCAAGGAAAGCATGTATCCTTGCATTTCCCATAAACTTATGTCGGGGGGGGGGGGATTCAGTCATAAAAGCTTGTGATTTTTAAAAATCCACATAAGCAACCTAAATATGAAAGTATCTTAAAATATGCAAAAATAACAGAATTGTGTTGATTCTATAAATGAGTGGGGTCACTGAGAGATTTCTAAAGCATACCTTTTAATCCACGCCATGGTACTTCAAGAACATGTTAAGGTAAGTCACAGCCTGGAACACTTCGATGAACCTCAAAACACCTCAGCCCGTTTATTTGTATCATTCTCCTTTCCTTTTGAGATCATAATGGTTCCGAAGAACTATAATGCTTCCATGTGAATGATAGTCTCATAATTTCAATGACTTAAAAACAAAAACAAAAAAATAAGGACTTAAGTGTTGGTCTGTTAAGGCACTAGTACACCGTGTTAATTGCTGCCACAGCCAAGAAAAGCAAGCAGTCCACTGCCACTACTATGTCACAGTCATTTTGATGGATGAAAAGTTCAAGTGCCAGCCCTTGCTTTACAGAGATCTTTCTCCTATAGCTCCACAAACCCATGTCTCACTGCTTCTTCCATCCCTTACCCTATTCTATCTCTTCATTAGTAGCCTTTGTTCATTAGTACCCTTATACTATCCTTTTATTAAACCAGTGAACACAAATTTAGTGTTGCCCACAATCCTGTAAGATGCTCTAGCACACTAACAGGAGAGGACTGCGGGAGCTCTGGTTTACAGCCTGCCTATCAGAAACACAAGCAAACAAACCAGAGCTTGTGTCTGGCATCTGAAGGGGAGGGAGCTGTCTTCAGCACTGTATCCTTTATCCTGTGGTCTAATGCTCTCTCTGGATAGGTAGTGTCAGAACTGAGTAGATGAAAAATAATTTGTCTGCTTGTGTGTTAACCACTGTACTGTAAGAGCTAAGGAAAGCCTGCTTTCCTCACTGCTGCTCCACAACTGCCTTGACAGGCACCTTCCCTCTTTCTCACCCTGTTCAACATTTCTTATAGAAAACATTAAGATACAATAATAAATTCATGTACACACAGTCTTTGTCACAAGTCTAATACAAAAAGAATACTTGGGTTTGATTACTTATCAATGAATACATACATTTACTGTCAGAAAGCAATTAAAGTTAGTTTAGGATGCAGATCAGGAAATTTAATAAAGCTAAGGCACAAAAAGAAACTTCCAAAGAAAATGGGTACAATCTGGGCTCAGGAACTAGCTGCTGAAGAGGTTAACACACAAAGAATGGAGCAGGGCTAGAATCTGGGCTAAGGAAAGTGAAGCTTTCCTGATTGAAAAGAATATGGTCATCAAGCTCTAAACTTAAGAGTTATAGGTTAGGATTTACTAGATGTGTGATTTCTGATGGGACAAAAACTACAATTCTGTATAGAAATGCCAGCAACAAACTCTAATGAGTCACAAGAAAGCGTCTACGACAGTGTCTGAAGCTCTGTCCACCAGTGACTGACCATAAACATTTATTGACTCTGACGGCACCAATTAGATTCAGGTTTCTGATAATGTCACAATTCTAAAACCAAAATATCTGCCTAATGATGCAAATGTTTTTTGCATCTAAACCCTGGCTTTAGCTCATTCTGTCTTGATAAATTCAGGAGTTCAAGAGAACTGCACGCCTGTGCGAGCCCTTCAAACATGAGGACACCTTATGTGTATGTCAGACCACAATCCTTAGCTTCCAGCTTCTATTGCAACTAGAATGTGAGGCAGTAGTGAATCCTACGGCAAAACAGAGTGAAAGGACAGGTGAAGATGAGAGCATTAAGCAGGCTCTCAATAAGGTGATATTCTGAGTTAGGAAAATCTGAAGGAGCTGGCAAATGTTCAAGTGCCCTGAAGCAAAAACATGTTTGAGCAACAAGATCAGCGTAGCTGAACAGCGACTGTAGGACAGGGTGGTGAACAGAGGACTGGGAGATGAGAGGCTATGGAAGTATTTGAGAGAGACACACAGACTAAGTTTGAACACAAATGCATGCATGTTCTAGGGGATGCCACAGATATTGTAGGCCTTGGACTTTTCACTGCACATTGTGAACAGAACAACATCAAGATCTAACTAGATCAAGATGATTGTGGCTGCCGTGTTGAGAAAGATTCGATGCAAAGGAAGAAACAGGAGAGACAGGTTAAGAGGCTAGTTTAACAACACAGGTTGAAGATACAGGCTTCCACCAGGACAGAAACAGGGCGAGTTTCTTTTGTATGTGTTAAGACACATCTAACAAGATTTGCTGACACACTGGAGCAAAGCTGTAGGCAGGGAGCGTACATAATAAATTATATTATGCTCAGTTATTCTAACGAACTCAATACAGTGTATCAAAACTGACTGGAGAGTACAAGGTGGCTTTGTTTGCAGTTGGCCAGTTCTTGCTTATAGATGGGTTTTATAAAACTGCTCAGACGAAGCAATTATTATCAAGTGCCTCAATAATTTTGATATTTTTAGTTATTTATCCTTTGTCATCTATACCTAGGGCTTTAAAAAGGAAAATTAGAAATACTTGGGGAATTTCATAAGTCAGATATTATGATAAATACTTTCTGGTTTTTGCCCATGGTTTCCTCCTTATAACTCTCATGACTCCTGTAGTTTCCTGAAATACTAAAACTCACTCTGTAGCCCAGGCAAGACTTGAACTTAAAACTTTATACCTCAGCCTCCTAAACTGCTGGGATTACAGGCCTACACCACCAGGCTTGGCTGGTACTACCTTCAAAATTAAATTAATTGGAAGATAGGATGCTCAGCTGGTGTCTGTGACAGAGCTGATTACTTGCTGGTAAGGAGAAATCCCACACATTTTGGGACTGACTGATTTTCCACTATATTCTACAGGCTGTTTTAATATTATTCCATATTCAAATAAGTAAAATAATAAAGGAAATTTCACTTAAAGCAGTAATCAAAAATACCCTTCTCAAACTACAGATCAGAAATAAATCCAACACTAACATTTATGGAATGTTTCCCACAAGCTAAATTTCTCATTTAAATGATCAACTTAATTTTATTAGCTTATTTTTCTAAGACGAGATAGATGAGGCCGAGAAAAAGAAATAAACTGAAGAGCTGAGGTGGGAAGAACTACTTTAAGAGTCTTCAGGGACTGCTTCTCCAAGGACAGCTTCGGAGCTTTTTTAGTTTCCCACTATCTCGCCTCACACATACTTTGTATTCTCTTCATGCTTTTCAATGCCAGCTCTCAGAAAAGTTCGGTTCTGCAGCATTTCATGAGTACGCACTAACAGCAAAAGAATAGCAAGAAAAAGCTTATCACAAGTCTCAAAACTTCATTTTCTAAGATGGAAGGCCATTAGAATACATTAACAGAAATCAAAATTTCAGCTGTTAGGTCCAAGTTTAACTGCTGAATACTGACCACAGAGAACTCTGAAAGTGAGTGTGACTTCTAGATAGCAACAAATTTCAAAGAGAAAGGGACTTCCCTGACACCTTTTCTCACTTCATTATTTTCACTTTAACTTACATTACTAACGTCTAGTCAGAGGGTTCTTTAAGATTTAAGAGTCTCAAACTGACACCATTATTTACCTCAATGGCAAACCCATCCCCCCATTTGATAAGACTCAGATCACTCAAGTTTCTTCATGAGTATACACAACCAAGTCTGCACAAAAGATGAAAGGATTAAAAACAGCAGCACATACATACAAAGGAATACCTTTTGACCTTTAAATGACGATCATTGTTGCAGACTACAAACATGGATGAACCTTGAAGATACTGCAGTGAGTAGAAAAATAAGCCAGTCCCAAGGAACCTGGCACCGTTACTTGACTGTACATGGATATGAGATAACGTCCTAATTTTTCTTTTTCAGCGCTGGGGCTGAATCCAGGCTTCATGTTAAATAAGCACTCTACCACTGACCTATACTCCCAGCACTAGTTTTTAGTTTAATGAAAAGAGCCTCTTAGAATCAGTACCCGTCCATGACCAAGGAGAAAAGTAGAGATGAAGTCTGAAGATTTGACTCTAATACAATGTACAAATGCCACTCTTTTTCACTAGGATTGTCATGAATTTTTAGCTAGTCAATGAGTCAAGAGTTGCATGGATTTTGAATAGTTTGCTCCAATTCTTTTTCTCTCATAAGGCTTGTTACTTTCATTGTGTAACTTTACTAGAACTCTAGGTTTGTTACAGACACATGATACTATAGTAGACTTCTGTGTGAATTAGGTAAAACAATCCTCACGACTCACCATGGTCTAACTCGCCTGGGAGAAGTTTTTTGTTTGGTTTTATTCAGTTTTTTGTTTTAATGCTGCCAGTGCTCTTGTCTGAATGTTTCCTTAAAACTGAATGTTTCTTCAAAATGCATTCACTTTAATCCTAACCCACAAACCCACAAGGCAGTGGGGAGTGGTGTGGGGGTAGGGGTTGAGGGGTAGTTAAATCCTGAGGATAGAGCTCTCATGAATGGGATTAGTATGCTTACAAAGAGAGGCCCTAGAGACTTTTCACTGTAGGCATGGCTCTAAATCAGAAACAGCCTTCACGGGACACACTGGATCTGCAAGCTCCTTGACTCCAGGCTTCCTAGCCTTTGTAATTGACAAGTTTGTTTCTGTTGGTTGTAGACCACTCAGTTCATGGTGTTTTGCTATGACAGCCGGAGCAGACTAAGAGAGTGAGGTAAAATCCAATCCTACAAAGAAAATAATCAATGTGCATTAAAATAAGAACACAAATTCAGGAATAGAGATCAATACTACTCTAAATTTAAAATAACTCAGATAGATAGATGAATATTAATTTACTGTGACCCTAGACAAACCAGAGTTCAGTTCAGTGTCCCATGTCTGCAACCCCCAGCACTGGCGGAGGCACAAGCAGGAGGATTCTGGAGTCTTGTTGGCCAGCCAGATTAGCTGAAATGGCAAACTCTAGGTTCAGTGAGAGACCTTATCTCAAAAAAACAAGGTGGAGAGCAACAGAGGAAGACACCCAAAGTCAACCTCTGACCTTCACATGTGCAATTCACATCTGAGTATTAACTATTTATAACATAAAGCATTTTCAAACAACTGACTCAAATAATGCCTGGAAGATCTAAGTATATGGCCAACAACATCTGCATTTTCCCCATCAGTTGTTAATACTGGCCTTCACTTCATAGCCCTCTAACTCCCTTTTCCTATTTAATATTCTCAGATGTGCCTCCTGTGTCAGACTGTGTACTGGTCTGCACAGTGCCACCATTTACTTTTTAATCACAGGATGGTGGGTTATGTTGTACAATGAAAACAAAATATTTAGGTAATTTACTCAAGTAATCCAAGATTAATGTACAAAACATGTTACTCCATGATGGTTCTTTTCTTCCTAACTATGACTAGGGTATCTTCCCTAAGAAGTAAATACTAGTCAAAACCATGTTTCTTATAGGGATGACTGGCTGAGATTTTCATGTCTGTCACCAGGAAAAACCAGGAAGCCATAAAAGCAAATCACTCACTGGCATACATGCTTACCTCAGGATCTCATTCAAAAATCTGTCCCTTATCAAATGATGACAACCCTGTAATTACCACTACTCAGGCCCAAACCCATGGAATCGCCTTTGATTCCTGTCTTTCTTCACAAACCATGGAATCCAGGCACCCACTGCTTGCCTCAGGGTCTATCAGCTGTTTCTTTCTGTTAGAATGTTCTTTCAACACATAAAAAACCTCCTGACCTCAGTTCCTTAAGGTCTCTTCCTCAAAATGTCACCATCTCAGTGAGACATTCTCACATACAGCAAGATATTAATCACAGAAATAACCAAGGTGATTTAAAAAGACATACAATCAACAATAATTTCACCTACATACACATTATACCCTAAAAGATCTGCATAATATAAAGCCAGAGCTAATATGATCCTGAAACTAGTACATTATTTCTAGAGGAGGATTTTTTTTCTCACCCACAAGGTTTAAAGTCAAGGTTACCTCATGTGAGAAATCTGCCGTAAAACTGGTAGTACAGATCGATATTCTAATATACTGCACCTTTACTAATGAAATGAAAATTTTCTAAGGAACTATCTGTAGGAAAATATATTCTCAACTTCAATCCCCTCCACAGTTAAGTATTTCCTGAGTGTCTTTCATCTGACAGACACTCTTGTAGGGGAGAGGGACAGAGCACTGAATAAAAAGACAAGTTCTGGGGTGGGAGTAACTAAGTTTGTTACCTAGCACGCCATGAGCAGGTCTATGGTTCATCTTTGGCATGGGGGCAGGGAGGGAGGTTCAATTCTTTCCTCGCCTTGATTTGTTCTTCCAATAAGCACCAAACAAGTCAAGTCTTTAGAAGCCACCTTTATTTTTTAAGACTCCTCAATCCAAGACAAATCACATCACAGGTCCCACCAGTTTACCAAAACTGTTTTTGCCAGGTTCTTGGAAGTTTTGAATCTAATGGACATTTAGACTTCTTACCTGTTCTCTTTGCAGCACCTGACACCAATGACCAGTCCCTCTTTCCACGAGAACTCTCTTTACTGCTGAAACGTTACACCCTGTTGGGGTTTTTGTCCTTACTCCCTTATTTACCAGTTTTCTTCTACCAGCTTCTACTCCTTCTTTAAAATGTGGATGCTTCCCAGGTCTGTTTCTGCTACCTTTCCACAAGAAAGCTGGGTCTAATACCACCTAACAGTCTTCAAGTCTATTTTTCAAATTCTGACCTCTCTTAAGCTAGAACCCCATCTATAACTGGCTATAGAATACCTTCATCTAGCTCCCTCAAAATGGCCTTCAACTCAAGCTCTTGGTCAGTTGACCCAAAATGTCTCCCAAACCCAACTGAACACCTCTACTGTTTATTACTTCAATGCAATCTTATCCCAATAAATATTACCCAGTATCCCCTTTAAAATACAGGTGAAGTATCAGAATTGGTTTTCCTTCTTGACAAAAAATTTAAGAGTTCTACAACCCATTCATTCTTTGGACTTGCTCCACTAGTTGTTTTTTTTTTTTCAGAAAAATAAAACTCTACCTCTCTCACCAAATACAACATCACTGGGTGGGTCTTGGGTATCATTAAGAAAAGGTTTCAGGGGCTGGAGAGATGGCTCAACGGTTAAGAACACTGAATGTTCTTGAAGAAGACCTGGGTTCAGATCCCAGCACCCACACAGCAGCTAACAACTGTCTGTAACTCCAGTTCTAGGGGATCTGATGCCCTCTTCTGACCTCTGCAGGCACTGCATGACACGAGTGCAATACACACATACACATAAAATAAAAATAATAAAATACTAAATAAAAGGTTTCAGTTGCATAACAACTACATTCTCCGAAAATCTCCCCCAGCACAACAAAACTTACTGTAATTCTATCATAAACTTCCCAGTGCTGTCATCTGACTAAGCCGATGCCTATAGTCCCAGTACTTGGGATACTCAGGCAGGAGGATCCCGATCTCAAGGCTCACCTGAGACTACACAGGAAGGTCCATCTTTAAAAGAAAAAACAGGTGGTTAATAAAAGTCAAAAAGTTGAGAAAGGAGTTGAAGGAAGGAAGGAAAAAATCCTTAAAAAGACAAATGAGCTGGGCATGGTGGCACACGCCTTTAATCCCAGCACTCAAGAGGCAGAGGCAGGCGGATCTCTGTGAGTTCAAGGCCAGCCTGGTCTACATAGTGAGTTCCAGGACAGCTGGGGCTACAGGGAGACCCTGTCTCAAGAAGACCAAAAAAAAGACAAATGAATGCTGAGAAAGAACATCTTTGGATCAGTGATAAGAAAAATATACAGCAATTAGGTGACCAAAGTGGACTTCTTTCTCTTAGAGCATTACAGCCACATACAACTCCAACTTTGGGAAGCACTAAGTTCCTGAAGTCATCTAAGTATGATTCTGTCACCAAGTATGACCATTCCAAAGCACCCTGACTTGGTACGACTGGGAAACCATCTAACCTAAACATAAAGTTCAAGCTGGGCATGGTGGTGCATGCCGTTAGTCCCAGCACTTGGAAGGCAGAGGCAGGTGGATCTCTGTGAGATCAAGGCCAGCCTGATGCTACAGGGAGACCCTGTGAGTTCCAGACCGAATGAATGAATGAATGAATGAATGAATGAATAAAAAGTTCAGCAGGCAGTGCTAGCCTCCACAGCAGGAAAGCCATCTGTCTAACTTCCCTGGTAGTTACAGTCATCAATGACAACCACAAAAGCTCGAGAAGAAAAGAAATTTTACCACTCCAAAATGTTAATTATCCATATAAACTGGCCAAGAAATTAAGGTTAAACATCACACAAAGCGACTTTTACCACCTTTAATATTTTCTAGCTAATTATTCTCACTGGCAGGCTACATCTGCTCTCCTAAAATTTGATAATGAATCAGAAACAACTCACTGGGAATGCTTTTCTATCTAAAAGTATGGTTAACAACTCACAAAAATTGTTACTTTTATAAAGAATTTAAAAATTCTCCTGAAAACATGTCCCACATAATTAAAGATCACATATTACCTAGAGTTTAAACTCTTTAACCTCTAGGAAGAATGCACAAAACTTAATGAAAAAAAATTACTATTAAAAAAAAGAGAAAAAGGAGAGGAGCTAAGACACAGCTTAATGACAGAGTGCTTGCCTAGCATGGACAAGACCCTGGGTTGAAGCCCCCGCAAATCAAGAAATAACACATTTAGCTAAATATAATCTGTGTTTTCTTATTTAACCAATGTTTTCCAAGTATCTTTGGTACCGAATGTTTCATAATCTGAAAGCAAGTTAAACACTGACTTTACAAAGAAAGTAAATATATTATGACAATTTAAACATATGAATAGTTTATAGACTTGGCAAATACATGGTCTAACACCTTCACAAATAAGTGGGGGGGGTTCTGGAGGAAGGGTAGATAGGGATCCTCATTTTGTTAAACTTTCTATTCTAGCCTTTAAAAATTTCTGCTAGGCATGATGGCAACACTCAGGAGGTAGAGGCAAAGGTATCTCTCTGAGTTCAAGGTCTGCATAATGAGTTGTAGCACACGAAAGGAGGGAACACACACACACACACACACACACACACACACACACACACACACACTGTAAAACAAGTAATTTTTCTTAGTATCTGTACAAGAAGGGAGTGGGCCAAGGTGTCAAATGCTGCTGCCGAAGTCAAGTCAGACAGTACCTGGAAAAACCTGACCACTACTTAAGTAGAACAGAGAGAACTGGTAACCTTGAGGAGTGACTTTGGGTATTGGGACAAAAGGGCAACTAGTATAGTTGATAGAGAATGATATAAGAATAACTGGAGACAGAACTCTTCAGAGGTTCACTATAAAAGGGAGCAAAGAAATAGGGAACAAGGAGATTGTGGGGTCCGAAGGAAAAAAAACAACAGTATGCATGTACACTCTCCAGACTGCTTCAGTAGAAAGGGTAGAAAAAAAGAGATCAAGGGGCTAGAGAGATGGCTCAGTGGTTAAGAGCACTGGTTGCTCTTGCAGAGGACCTGGGTTCGATTCCCAGCACCCACATGGAGTACAACAACTGTCTGTAACTCCAGTTCCAGGGGCTCTAACGCCCTCTTCTGACCTCCAAGGGCACTGCATGCACATGGTGCACTTACCTATGTGCAGGTAATACACTCATACACATAAAACAAATTTTTTTTTTTTAAAGAGAGAGAGAAACCGAGAGAGAAGGGAGCTGGCGAGTCCAATGTCTCAGTCTAAGCATGATAGGACAGGCTTCCAGCACACAAGCTCGAAGCTTGCTGCCCAAAGAGCTCTCACAATGGTCTGCAGACAGTAGAGAGTGCTTGGACTCTCAGAGGATATGCTGAAGCAGACTGTAGACCTGACCTAGACCTGACCTGTTTCTGATACAGGACTGGTGTAGCTAAAAAAAAAAAAAAAAAAAAAAAAAAGAAGAAGGCATTTCTAATAAGTTCTTACATGGTCCTGACCCAGAAATGTTGTATACTTGATTATTAATTTTAAAAAAAGTTAGAGTCTCTATCATGTAATGGTCACCAAAACAAACCAAAAATATCTCCCCAAACAATTTAAAAAGATAAATCTGTTTTTAAATTGTAAACCAGCATACAGAAAAGAAGCACATGTAAGAATGCTTTTATAACCCTAGGGTGAGAAAGGTAAAACACAAAACTCAAAGGGAAAGCTAAAAGCTTGACTACAGAAAGATTTTAAATCCTGTTCAACAAAAATAAAACCAACTAAGTAAAGAGCTAAGTGAAAATCTTTAAGAGAATTGGCCAAAAAAACTTACCTGTTCCGGTCTCCCCCGGGCATAGGGGCTGAGGACTCAGGGGATAGCCTGAGAGTGTTTGGATCCTGCCTCCACATACTGAAGGCTTTAAGAGAGAACTGACACTGATTCTAGCCACTCCAACAGCTACCAAAGTGCCTGAAAACAAATCCTGAGTCCATCACTCCCAAGTCCAGCCTTGGCAGACAAGAAAACTGAGGAGGAACCCAATGGAGGGATGATTTCAGAAGCTCTCGTCGAGAATTCTAATGGACTCTGATATGAACATTTGAAATTTGCCCTGTTCTGACTTTTTTCTGGTTCCCTGTCTAGAACTTGTAATGCTAATTACTCGTCTTTACTTCTCCTTCACATCTCCTATTCAACAGTCAAGGACTTTCTTTTCACCCTACAGGTAATACAATTTGGGAGTCTTTTAGATAGACCCACTGAAGGGGTACCCCAACTGCCTCACCCTGCATCCCTGTTCCATATGAAAGAAGCCAGAGTGGTCTACAGCCCAATTACCTATCCACAAGATGGGTAACCTCTTCAGAGGATGGTATGATAAGAATAGGAGATAGGAATTGGCTAAGCAGTTAGGTCAAAAAGACCCCAAAGAAAAGTAGCCAGCTTCTTGGCTAAAAGTCAAAATGTCCCTGGGCCTCTTAGCAACACACTCTGTTCCAAAGGCTAAAAATGTCAAAAGTATTTGGGAGCTTTTATCTAATCCCTAAATGATTTTAGGGTTACCTCTTCAGAGAGGGGAATGTTACAGTAGTGTTCACAGTTCATTGGGGGGCAGTTCTTGTCCCTGAGACAAAGGAATGGAAGCACATCTGATTGTCAGAAAAAAGTGATGGGGAGATATGGGAGGAGTTGGAGGGGAGGAAGCGAGTATGGACTTCATCAAAACACCTTATATGCATATATGAAATTCTCAATAAATTTTTTAAAGTAAATAAATTTTTTAAAAAGAAAATTGGTCATTTTATGAAACTGCTTCAAGGCTTACAAAGATATCTTAAAGTTTATAGATAACCTTAATGGCTTACATTAAAATAATATATTTGAGATA
>NW_008341810.1:4885982-4900566 GCF_000622305.1 Nannospalax galili | reverse complement strand
TTATTCACAGTATTAAAAATAAACTTTTCAATTGATGTTCTTTTATAGTAATCTAATTGCAATGGATTTTATTGATGTATCTGTGACTTGTAAATGACATGAAGACTTATATAGAAAGGTACTTTAAAAAGTAGTTGTTGGTTTATACTGAGTACAATATTGTATAACTGTAATAATTCAACTGTAAACCTAAAAATTTACAGCCAAATTTGAAAGAGATGCATCCTACCTCAGGAAAACGTTATTGAATATGTCAATTGTGTTGTAATGATATGCTTCTTCTAAGTATGTTGTTATTAAATAAATCATTTAAAAAAAAAAAAAGTTCCTACACAAATTAAGATACTTCAATAGGAAAATAAGTTTATAAATGTAATTCATAAAATGTAAATGGACAATAAATAGATGTGAAAAACAGAAATTCCACTTTAAATATCCAGATTTTTATTTATGAATGTTTTATCTGAATGCAATGCCCATGGAGGCCAGAAGAGGGCACAAAATCCCCCGGAACTGGAGTTATAGAGGATAGTTAGCTGCCATGTGGGTGTTAGCAGCCTAACTCAGCTCATGGAACTCAGGCCCTCTGCAAGAGCAGCCAGTGTTCTTAACTACTGAGCCATCTCTCCAGCCCAAGTTTGATTGATTTTGTATTTTCACACATACGTAAGATACCTTGATGGCAACAATGTAAAAAAGTTTTGGAAATAACCTCCAACAGCCATTAAGAATAATGGCCAACCCATACCCCAGATCCCTATAGCAACACATGAAAGTGTCTAATGACCCAAGCAAGTAGAAGAGCAACATGCTGCCTAATTAATATGGATCAACTTATGCAAGGAAGTGAGGACTGATGGAATGGTTGTAAGCTCAAAAGTTTGCCTATGCATGTCAATGAATTCTGTGTAAGTCTGAAGGAGCGTCACCAAACTGCAAACAAGACAGGGAGACCTTCCCCAAAGCTCTACAATGGCAACTGCCATTTGCTTTTTACACATGTATGTTAGTTTAGGGAAAGCATAAAATGCTTTCTGAAGTTTAAGTTTGAAAGGATAAATGCATTAAAATCCTACCTGTGTTTAATGCAGACACGACTTTTCCTTGCACTGTTATTTCTGTAGCACTTTATTACATGAGCTGATTCTGTTCTTTAATATAAGCCACACACACACACACACACACACACACACACACACACACACACACACAGAGTTAACTCAAACCTCTAAGAATCATGAAACTATTCAGGCACAGTGTATTATCACAGCACTGAGGATGCTAAGGCTGGACTGATGTTCAAAAGACCAGCCTATGCTACACAATCAGCTCCAGCTCCAGGTCCATCTAGCTAGAGGAAAACCTCTATTTCTCAATAAATAAGTAAAATAATAAAAATAATCATAAAAACTGTAACAATACATATCAAGATAAGAATTTCGAATATGGAAGAAAAATCCCATTGTCACTTAGCACATCGTTTCTCGGGGCTGCAACTTAGGTATGTAAAGAAACTACTATATATATATATTTCATAGTGATTTAACTTATACTTAATACACGTGTCTGATGACACCTTCTTCAAAATGAAAACAAAACTTTAGGATGGAAGTGGCAGCTATACAATTTTATAATTGCTCACAAGACAGCAATTAGACAGCAAAATCCAAATCCAAAAACATCATTTACAACAAAAGTAGGTTACCAAGTATTCCACAACCCCCAAAATGCTAACGGATGGACACACCACCAAGAAGCACAGAGAAGAACTCATGGTGGAGGCAGGGGTGAGGGACTGGCAGACAGTTCAAGTGAGGGATGAGGTAAGCCTCAAGAATAAGGCAGCTCCAATAAACAAGTAGAAAAATGCTCAGACTATCTAGTAAGAGATACCTGGGAAGAAGAAAACAGATCTGGTCATCAACAAAATTTGAGAAAGTGAGAGGAGGAAATGAAGAAACACTCAGATAGCAGGGGGACACTTGGGGGTGGGGGGCAGCCAGGAGGGTGGGACTGTAAACAGGCATGAAGCTTACTGGGGGTTACACATGTAGGCAGTGTATAAAACAAACTGCTTTGGAAAATACAAGTTTGGTGGGCATGAAGAGCAATCTGTAGGAATTTTTAAAATCTGGATCTAAACATCCAAAGTAACAGCTTGTCCCCCAGGCGACTGGGGGAATTGGGAGGGGTTTTCTGCACCATCTGGGGATGGAAGCCCTGAGGTGTGGAGAGAGAGATGGCCCCAGGGCCTCACCCACGTGGTCGGGAGAGGGGGCACTTACAGACCTGAGACTGCAACTGCAACCTGGGACTGCAACTGCGTGGGGGAAAGTTAACAGAGGCTAGTTCCTCCATTTACCCCCTCCCTACCTGAGGGCACAAACCATAATAAATTCACATAAAAATATATTATATGGTTTGTCTAATCATGCAAGAGATCCCAAGAGAACTCTGGCAACACAGCTACAAAGTCAAATAATGACTAAAACAGAGAGGAGGAGAAATATTAATATATTTAACAGAGGACTGAGTCCCAAAGAGAAGATGGAATGTACAGGAGGTAGCGACTGCTTATGGTCAGTCAAGAGCATAAAGACACTGTGGTCAAGAGAAACAAGATAGAACTCCATAAGCTGTGTTCCACCTTACTAATGAAGAAATTCAGGTTGCAGGGCAAATAAGTGATTTTTGTCCAAGGCAAAATAAATAAGGACAAAATGTGAAATTGGTACGTAGGCAGAAAAGGACTAGTTTGTTGTTAGGGTGGCACCTGAGACACAAAGCAGAAAGGGGGGGTCTAATGAAATGACATGAGACGAGCACCTGATCGTACTTTAACAGTTAAACAGAAAACTTCAACTATGCTACTTCAGAGAACCTTTTGAGAACAACTAATCTAATCTAATGTAACTTTGGAATCCATTTCTAGAAAACAGATTTACTTTTATATCAATCTAAAAGAAAATGTGATCTCCCTTTCCTTAAAACATTCTATCATACATACTTACACCTGAAACTGTCAAGGCCCCTCCTAGCAGCAGGGAAGCATTCAAGTGCAAAGACAACACAAGCCTGTCAATACACGGAAGGGAGTCGAAGGGCAAAAGCAGAAACAAGCAAAGCTGTGTGAACCAAGTTAAAAGCCCTGACGCAGGGCTGGAGACGGCTCAGTAGTTAGGAGCACTGACTGTTCTTACAGAGGACCTAGGTTTGAATCCCAGCACCCACATGGGGCTCCAGGGGATTCGACGTCCTCTTCTGTCCTCCGCGGGCAATACATGACACAGGTGTACTTATACACATACAGGCAATACACTCATATACATAAAATAAAAATAAATCAAAAAAGCCCTGACCTGACCAGGGGTGATGTACACCTTTGATCACAGCACTTGGGAGGCAGAGGCAGAGGCAGAGGCAGGTGGATCTCTGTGAGATCAAGATCAAGATCAAGGACAGTCTGGTCTACATTGTGAGTTCCAGGAGAGCTGGGGTTACCCTGTCTAAAAACAAACAAAAAAAAAAAAAAGAAAGAAAAAGAAAGAAAAACAAATCCCCCAAACTACAGCAACAAAAAAAAATCCAACTCTGATCTTCAAATCTCTACCCCAACACACAATGTCCTTGAGGACCCCAGAAAGTCACAAATATCAACTCCCTGATCTTTTGAATATGGGCTATCTGTTGACATTTCTAATATAAAATAGAATGCTGCATTTAAAAAAAATTAAAGTGTATATTCATGTATTATTTCTTGCTATGAGACTACACTGGCTCACTCCATAAGATATATTTATATACATTTAATGTTTTTTTTTTTTATCTTTTTGAGACAGGGTCTCCCTGTAGCCCCAGCTGTCCTGGAACTCACTCACTATGTAGACCAGGCTGGCCTTGAACTCATAGAGATCCACCTGCCTCTGCCACCTGAGTGCTGGGATTAAAGGCATGCACCACCACGCCCAGCTTATACATTTAATTTTTAATAACATGCTAGGCAGAAAAATAATGAAGACAGGCATTAGTCCTTAAGAAAACTTTCAGGAGCTCAATGGCAGAGTACTTGCCTAGCATGCACCAGGCCAAGGGATTGAATGGAAGGGAAAGGGAAAAAGATTCCAAGACTGGCCAAGACTCTAGTCACTTCCCTGAAATAACTATATGAAAAAAGTCAAACCACAACCATCAGGTAAACCTACGTTTAAATTCTTCTGTAATTTAGTAAGTACCAAGTTTACCAACTGATCATTTTCAGGAGTTAAAACTAAGAAACTACAGGTTTACATAAATGACATGTTACTAAATTTTGTGAGCAAAATGCATATAATCACATTGACTGTATTGGGGAAAGGGCAGATCAAAGAATGGCTTATCAATATTCATGAAATAACCTTTGAAAGCTACAACTACCCAGGTTTGTTTTTTTTTTTTTAAGACTATTACAATAGCAAACCAGCAATCCATTTAATCAAATAATGGCATTCATTATTATAAGCTGTCAATTACCAAATCCTATCACTACTATCTTTAGAATGCCGAAATGAATTTAGTTTACTCCCTTAACATGCATAAGCAGAAATGACAGATAACAGATTTAATGAGCTCCATAGCTATGAGAGAGAATACTGTCTAGGCATAGACACGAGACAAATGTCCGCATGTTCATCACCAAGTTCATAAAGCAGTCAATTTTTCAGCATGAAATTTCAAGCTGTGTCCTTTCTTCCCTGTGTAAACATCTTTCTTCTCACTTTGCCCTTCATCTTCCAGGGACTCTGGAAACAGCCAGCTGCAAAACTAACAAGGTAGAGATGAGGAGTGAGGAGAAGTACCTCTGCAGTCCAGTGGATCAGAGGGGATGCAGTGAGGACAGCTATGCTCCAATAGAGGCCACCGTAGTCGGCCAGAAAGACAAGACCTGGTTCTAAGTAGCATCAAAACCAGGAAAACAGCAGTCAGTCATGGAGTTCATGGTGGGAGACTAAGGCAGAAGGATGGTAAGTTGGAGGCCAGTCAAAGCTATGTAACAAGTTCAAGGCTAGAGAAAGCTACACAGTAAACTGCTGTCTCAAAAACAAAAACAAGGCTGGAGAGATAGCTCAGAGGTTAAGAGCACTGTCTGCTCTTGTAGAGGTCCCCACCTCCATTCCCAGCACCCATGCTGCAAATCCAATTCCAGGGGATCCAACGCCCTCCTCTGACCTCTGGTGCCATTGCACAACATGGGTGCACTTACATATATGCAGGGAATACTTATGAAATAAAAATAGTAAATAAAATATTTTTTAGAAAAAAACAAAACCAAAATATAGTGGCACAGGCCCATAATCGCAGCACTAGGGAGGCTGAGGCAGGTGGACTGGAGTGGGTTTGAGATAGCCTGGGCTACATAATGAATTCAAGGACAGCCTGGGCTACACAGGAGACCCTGTTTCAAACAAACAAGTGACAACAACAACAAAAAAAAAACCCACCAAAACCAAAAACACAAGAAGAGGAAAACAACAAAGGAGAAAAGGCTGAGCAATTAGGAAGCACCGTTGTGAGGGGCAGGCAGGTCTTGGGAGCTAGAGAATTGGCGTTCTTGATTCACACACAAAGAAAGGGAGGAAACACATTAAAACATAGAAAAGAGTTAAATAACCAACATATGCCTCCCTGTTCCACCAAACAAACTCAGTCACTGAACTGCTCAGTCTAACCACTTGTGGGTTAGCTAACCTGCCTGTACCTGTTTAAGGAGTAAGGACTTTAGAACATAAATGAATACAGTCTTTTCTAGCTCTGAAGCTTCCTGAATCTAACGGATTTAATACTATGTATAATACCTGTAACTCAGGATACAGTTACCACTGTATGGAATGTTACTCCACACAGAGACTGCCACAGCAATTGGAGTACAGAACAGGGGTAAGGAGGAGGGTAACAGAACCATGCCTCATCATCATTACAGATCATATTTCACCATCTTTCATCAAATCCAAAAAATGGCCACATTCTCCTCCAGTGAAAATGCCGGTCATTGAAGAACCACCAGTCTTAAGCACAAGCACATTCAGAAGTGGGGAATTTGGTCCCTTGCAATGACTGTACTCCCTTCAGGACATACTCGAAAGCTGTTAGGCTTTTCCCTCTGATAGATGTTTCATATTCTGCTTCAAACAGCACAGACCAGAAAAGGCAGAATAGTGACTATAATCCAGGAGGGTCAATTTCTACAAGGGTCATAAGTAGAAAGTTCAATCTGTTGAAGGCAAGCTTTAGACCTTAGACTAGGTGCCACCTAGCAGCAAGTACATCTATCACTAAATCAGTTCCAGTCATATCCAGCAAGTAGCATTCTGGGAGATATTTGCTCTGCAATTATTCAAGAAAAATAAAGCAGGCTCCATCCTTTTGGAGTCCACAGAAAGAATTAGGCAGGTAGATAGATAATCAATACAGACAACTATAAAACTGCAGGTATATTTATAAATATGCAAAGATAAATATTTTGGTATTAGCTAAAATAAACAAAGCATTTTGACATACAGGTTCCCTGTTCCACTTCACTCAGACCCTTCCATTTCTGATTTTCTCATCATTCAGGTTTCAATCATTCAGGAATTTTTTCTCCCATTTCTATACCCCCTTCTGTCTTTTCAACGCCCCAGTAAAAAAGGTGGGGAGAAAGAAACAAAACAAGCTGGGTCTGGTGGCATATGCCTTTAATCCTAGCACTTGGGAGGCAGAGGCATCTACTATTCCCCAAAATGAGCAAAGCCTTTCATATCCCTTCCTTTATTTAATACTCACACCAACACCATCAAATGCCTTCTTATATTGTTTTAGTCAAGGTTCTCCCAACCATTTTTCTGGCTTAGTTAAAATGTCCTATTAACACTCATTTTTCCTATGAACAACCTCCAGCTGAGGATGATCACTGACTGATACCAGTGTCCCATTAACACTATCTTTGTGTCACAGCATTTATAATTTTCCTTAAACTATAATTACCACCAAATCATGTTAGTCATCTTTATGAGACCGGCAAAAAGTCTGATTCTTAGTAAGTAGTCAACAACCGTTTCTTTAATGAGCATATTACTACTAGAACAGTGCTGAAAGAGAGACACTAGCGCAGATCAACCTCGCCACCTGAACCCACTCTTCAAGCCTTCAGACCCCTCTGTCTCTGCTTCCTCCAACTGGTACAGTAAGCACAAGAACTTTGAACAGAATCATCTGATTGTTTTACATGGAAATGTTTCTCATACTTAAAACCAGAAATACGATTTGAACAGTATGCATGCAGAAGAAAAGACCTCAATGGGTTTGCAGTGTTGCAGAAGAGGGAACAAATACCTTTGTTCCAATGCAAACCAATCTGAAGCCAGTATGTTCTAGAGTAAGCTGTGTCCAAAAGTAAGTTGTTTACAAAACCCTACAACATTGATTCTGTATGTCATAAAGCAACCTGCTTCTATAATAAAATCTTTAAAACACCAAGTAGCAGTTTTGTAGTGATATACATATTCCTGTTAAACTTTTTATGAAAAACTACTCTTACAATTCTCTGACTCTGTAATAAAATTTTTAAAACAAAAAGTAGTTTTGTAGTGATAATACGTTTCCTGCTTAAACTTTTTATAAGAAACTACTCTTACAATTCTATCATTTAACTAATAATACGAATTAGCTCTAACACCACTGGAACACAGGTAAGGAATAAAGGAAGGAAATCTTGGCAGAGGAATTAGAAGGCCAGGGTCAAGTTGATTTTCTAGTGTACCACACACACCTCACATCCATCCAACGCACCACTTCTAGTGCAAGGCTTTTGCAACTTGGAATGCCCAATCTTCTTTTTTTATAAGCTTAAAAGACTTAAGACTTATTCTCAAGACTGCCAGGAACCTTACCAATCTGACTGAACAGCTGCTACATGTACCTCTCCACATTGTCTCAACCCAACACATTTACACAAATATGTATACAGCTGGGCAATCAGCACCACTTTCACTGCCCCTCATAAGTCTGATACATGCTTGCATAGGATATCATTTCATTCACCCAAGCAGCAGCAGACCTAATGAGGCATGAGCAACATAACATCATGATACCATGCCAGACTCTAAGTGACATCCAGAACTATGGACAGAGCGTCTGAGAGATGGCAGCAGTTGGGCATTCGGCATTCTTACTTTGTTATGGCTGTCCAGGCACAGAGCAGGGTAGAGCCTCATGCCACCCTGGGTTGGAGAGATGGCTCAGGGATTAGGAGCATACTGCTCTTCCAGAGGACCTGAGTTCAATTCCCAGTGATCATCTGTAACTCTAGCTTCTGGAGGAATCCAACACTTCTGGCTTCCTCGGGTACCTGCATTCATGTGCACATGCCCACAGACATAACTGAAAATAAAAATAAACCAAAAGAATTTTTTTAAAAGTGGACACTCCCCAAAAGTCAGGGGTCAACGACAAAATCCTTGGTGAAGCAGTAATTTACCAAATATGTCTGCTCAAAATGCCAAAGCACGTATTTCAAGGGTTGCGGTCCTATGTACTAAACACACTGCTGCCTTCCTCAAACATGACCCACAAACCACAGGCTGCAGTAGAAAGTGCAGCTTGAACTCTGCCAATGAAACTAACATAACTAAAATACCTGTTTACTCTTTACAAATCACACAAACTTGTTTTATTTGAGCTTGGTAATTTTATATATTTTACTTTTTACTTGATAGCATGTTCCTAGCAAATAAATTTAAGTGTAATTCCTTATTTTATAAAGGTAGGACCTGACAAAGAAATTAGCAGTAAGTAATTTTTCCAAACGATTCGAGTCTCCCTATAGATCATAAATTTGATTCTACAGCATGGCTTTAAAAAAGTGTACAGTATCCTAAAGTTTAATGTACATTTTTGTGCATCTAAGAAGTATGTGAAACATTTAAAAATAATAAGAACCTGGCTGGACATGGTAATGCACACCTAATAATCACAACACTCAGGAGGCTATTGAGTTTGAGGAAAGCCTGAGCTACAGAGCAAGACTGTGTGTCTGTCTGCAGGTCAGAAGACAAACGCTGGTACCTCTGGTGTCAGTCCTCAGGCACTGTCCACCTTCTGTTTGGAGACAAGAGTCTCTCTGGCTTAGAACTCACAAAGTAGGCTAGGCTGGCTGGCCAGCAGGGATCCAGAGATCTGTTTGTCTGTACCTCCCTAGCACTGGGATTACAGCATGGGTTTGGGGAATAAAACTCAGGTCCTGAGCAACAAAGCCTAAACAATCTCCTAGGTCAAATTTTTGTCTAAATATGAAAATAATAATAATGTTTTGCAGGGCGTGGTGGCGCACGCCTTTAATCCCAGTACTCAGGAGGCAGAGGCAGGCAGATCTCTGTGAGTTCAAGGCCAGCCTGGTCTACATAGTGAGTTCCAGGACAGCTGGGGCTACAGGGAGACCCTGTCTCAAAAAAACAAACAAAAAAAAATCTTTTGAGAACTACTTCATGATTGACAAAGAACAAAATGTGAAATTCACACTTAGGAAGTTTTGGACAAACAATGTAAGGCAGTGTTTTCTCACCATCTAAGAACATCTAGGAGCCTCACTAGGCTTTCAGGTACTATGTGACAGCCTAAGGCTGAAAACACCAATACCACTGAGTATACCAGCAACTGTTTCCTAACAGCATCACTAAGAGATATGCTAGTACCCAGTATGATACTATATATATAAAATATATATTAAATTCAGTCTATATATCATCACGTTACATTGCTGTTTCAAAGTACTGTAGGTCTTTTGTTGGGTGAAGGGAGAATCTTTCTGCTGACTCCTAGCATGCTGGGCACTCTTCTGAGTATAATATATAAATGATTAAGAAGATATAGGTATCTGTTACCAAGTAACAGCATTTGAATGTGATAATTACATTACAGTAATAACACATTTCCAAGAGCATTACACCACTTCTTTAATAACACACATAGGGGCATGGAACTTAACCTGACAGATCTGAAATGATAACCTAATTTTCAAGTTCAAGGAGGCACTAGACTGCTGAGCCTATGTAGGAACTCCAAGTTCTCAAATATGGGCATGAATATAAAGGGAGAATAATTTAGTTGGAGAAGGTATTTATTAATACTTATGGAGGTATATATGAAATACTAGTAAAGGATTTTAAGTCCTTAGTGTGTGCCTCGAATTCTATTAAATGCTTTTATTTAATCCTCATAACAACCCTTTAAATTAGGAATAATTATCTTGCCATTGATGCTTCCAGGCATAGACAGACCAACCTGATAAATAACAAGAGATTTAAGTTTTGGCAGAAACGGAACTGGAACCCAGCACAGAGAAAATCTTAAACCTGAGCTCAAAGTCCTCTGCTATTCTGCCTCTCTTGGGCTGTAGGGGGAGCCATTGAAAGCTTTTTAAACTAGAGTTCAGAAACACTGCCCTGCAGCCATGGGGAAGCTGGAGAATCTAGGGGTCAATCTAGAAGCAATGGCTGTTAACAGGCCTGTGGTAATGCAGGTGAGAAGTGATGACAGCATGAATCTGTGGCATTAAGGAGGTTTTGTAGGAGGGAAAACTATCAGTTCTCAGTTCTCTGACTGGAAGTAAAGGCTCAGTACAGTCCTGTGCACACATGAAATCCCAGCACTGGAGAGGCTTAGGCAGGAGGATTTCAAGTACCAGGCCAGCCTGGGCTCCAAGGTGCAAGCCTGTCTCAACAATTCAGAAGTAAAAAGTGAGAAGCCAGAAACCTTGCTTGGGGAACCAGACAACAATATCAGCTACGAGGAATAAAGAAGAAACAGGCTTCATCAATAAATATCTACAGAATGTCCAAGTACAAAACATTTTCTTAAGACCAAGAACCGAGGCCAAAACTATGGTCCTGGTGGTTAGAAAATATTCTTGTATATATATATACTGTCATTACTATTAACAGACTTGGCTGAGTTCAGTGAAAATATTTTGTGATATCATTTTTTTTTTAAAAAATCACTGGAGATGGAGAGATGCCTCAGTGCTTAAGAGCACTGGCTGCTCTCGCAGAGGACAGGGGGGTCGTCCATTCCCAGCACCCACATGGAGGCTAACAACCACCCGTAACTCCAGTTCCAGAGAAATCCGACGCCCTCTTCTGACCTCCGAGGGCATTGCACATGTGTGCACTTACACACGTGCAGGCAATACTCACACATATAAAATTAAAATGAAAATAAAACTTTTTTTTTTTTTTTTGGTCTTTTTGAGACAGGGTCTCCCTGTAGCCTCAGCTGTCCTGGAACTCACTATGTAGACCAGTGGCCTTTAACTCACAGAGATCCAACTGCCTTTGCCTCCCGAGTGCTGGGATTAAAGGCGTGCACCACCACACCTGGCAAAAATAAAACGTTTTAAAAAATTCCTACATGCAGAAATCAATAAAAGGCATCGATAATTTTACAATGTTATTATACTTCAGTTTGACAGATCTCCAATCTCTTACACAATACACACAAATACTATCTTAATTGTTTTGCTTGACACTCTCCCTCTAAATTTGTAGGAAAAAGAACATACCTGTATTATCACAAAAACTGTGATATTGGAACTTTTCTCATTCGACTATTAACCCTGTAACTTGCCAAGAACTTAGTTCACAACCTCAGACTTGACTTCCTATAAAATAGGACCTACTTTACATGAGTTTATATCACATAGTTCTTTGACCACAACCACACCTTCCATCCAAGAGGCTCTGCAAATCCTAAGGCACAGCTATCCTATGCAGATGTGGCAAGCTATTCCATTTCCATTTCACTACAGAGTTAGGAAACTGGCCCAGGGGAAGTAGAATAACTTGGAAATAATCACAAAGCCAGATGCCAAAAATAACAACTTTTAGTCAGTCCATGAGAAAATACTGCCCCTAGTTGAAATAACATGAATTTAGTATTAGGAGGAAGCAAGATGCAAAATATTTCTAAAAAAAAAAAGACTGAACCTCAGAATTAAAATCTGTTAACTTTCAAACAAAGTTTACTTTCCTTACTCATCCACAATACCAAAGATTATCTAATAAATCTCATCAGGTAAGAGTGGCCTCCCCCCACTTTTTTTTTAATCTTGATCATTTAATAGATATTAGTAGAAATCTGTGCATATAGGGCAAGAAATCACTTTCACATTAATTTAACTTTTTAAAAATTGAATGTCTAGAACCATTCCAAACACTGCAAGCCAGCCTCATATTTTCCCTACGAGTATGCAGGAATAATAAATTTAAAGCGGTACCAACAGTACTCAAAATGAAAGCTTCCCAGTCACAATTCATCCCATAAATCCCAAACATGCTGCTGCTTGATTATAATTTAAAGGCACTGTTTTTATTTTGTGATACGAAAGTCTTACATGATCGCTTCTCAGTCTTTTGGCTAAGATAAAATGTAAACGTGATTAGAAACAATACAACTCAAACTGTAACTCATGATGTCTGTGTAATCAGTCTTAAATGTACAAGTCAGAGAGAACTGCATTCCATCATTACACACCATTTACACTTTGCTTATAGTCAGAACCAGTATGCTCCTGATTTAACTTCAAGGAATGTTTAGTACTAAATATCAGACAGAGGATTATCTCGTAAAAGCTATACATGATCTCAGGATGCAAATTTTCACAAAACACTTCATGTATTGAAAGCAAAGTATGGTTTTCCATTACTGAAAATTCAACCTACTAATTCAAATCACCGCTTTAAAAAAAAAAAAAGAAACTTTCTAAAGTGCCAGCATTTCTTAGAACACATCTTGTGTATACTCTTCCCAACACCCACATGGTGGTTATGAACCGTAGTCCTTAACTCCAGTTCCAGGGGAATCCGAAGCCCTCTTCTGACCTCTGCGGCTTTGCACGACACGGGTGCACTCACATACATGCAGGCAATACACTCATGCACATAAAATAAAAATAATAAATATTTTAAAAAAGAATGTATTGTCTAAAAGTGATCAGCTAGCAATTTCTGAAAAATGTATTCAGTATTAACAATCCTGGTAAAATACTTATTCCTAGCACAGGAATAATTCAGGCCATTAGTATACAATACCCCACAGCACACCCCCAGACCTAACCCCCAGCTTTTAGCATTACCATAACAATAAGACCGGAGAGCAGCTTAAGGCTCCCCTAGCATTAGTAAGAGAAGGAAGCACCTTTAAGGTAACCAAACTAGAAGCTAGGGCTATATAACTAATATACTCCACAAAGATCCTAAAAGAAGTTTCCAAACAAAACTACGCTCTTTGGTGACGGGACAGATTTGTCATACATTCATATAAGTAAAAAACACAAACTGCAAATTCAAATTGTGAATTCTAACAGTCGTAAATGCTAAACTAATTTAGGTGGTCTTTTTTTTTCCAGAGTAAACCATTTAAATCAAATTCCCAAGCAGGGTGTCTCCTTCTTACAAAACACCAGTTAGCAAGAAAATAACTAAACTGTAGATCTAGAGCCCAAAAAGGTGATAAAAATTCTCCACCTCAACATTCACAAGTTTTCAACGTCAAAATCACCCACCTCGTACTCGCACACCAAATAAATACCCATTGCGGACATCTGAAACTATTCTCCAACATCAACAGAAAGAAAAAAAAAAACAAGAAACCTAGCGACTACTTCTTACTACCGGACCATAAACACCGTCCCATCCATCCTTAGGTAACCTAGATGCAGAGCTACCACGGCTGCCCTTGGCCTAGACCAGTAGACGCCATGGGGGTGTGAGGGGAGCAATAACTACCAAGGGTCGAGATCTTTTTCCAGGGCTACTGTTTCCAAGCAAAACAATCATGGTCCCAAAGAGACAGCAAAGAAAACTGGAGACAATAAAATCCCGACAGACAGGGACACGCGGGGTGGGGTGGGGGGAGAAACCGACTTGTAATCCAGAGAGTAAGGGGTGCGGAGGAGAAAACTAAGTATCCCCAAGCATCTATCTTCCAGTCAAAAAAACAGAAACAAACCGTGGAGTCTTGTCTGCACTGGGAAGCACCAGATGGAGTCCCCGGGGCTGATACAGCTCAGCAGACAAGACACAGTGGCCAATGGATAAATCCAGGCAGCGGTGACGCGAGGGGAAGGGGATGCTAAGAGAATAAGCCAGAGGATGGGGGAGACAAAGCCTCGAGGGGTGGGGGGTGACTAAGGACCCAACAGAAAGGTGAGAGAGGTTAACCAGGAGAAAGACAATGGAAGAAGAAAGACAGGAATCTGGAGCCTGGGCTGTGGCAGGAGCCACCGAGAAGAGAGACACAACAAAGGGGCACCGGAGGAAAGACAGCGCAGGGCAAGAGATGGAGCCGGGATGCAGGGCGCGGAGCGGCTCCCAACGAGCGCCCAGGGCGGCTGAACAAAGGGCCGGGGGTAGAGTCGCGGGGGGCAGCGCCGAGAGACAAAGCGCCCGGGGCCCGGGGCAGCGGCAGCGCGTGAGCGGACGACGCGGGCCGTGGGGAACAAAGCTGCGCGAGGTCCGGGGCAGGCCAACTAGGCGCGGGGTACCCACCGCCCCGCGCGGCGAGCACAGCGCCCACC
>NW_008341810.1:4849959-4885873 GCF_000622305.1 Nannospalax galili | reverse complement strand
CCGCCCCGACCGCCTCCCGGACCCCGGCGCGCCGCGAAGCCCAGACCCACCGACCGCCCCGGGCAGCCAGACGCCCGCAACTTTCCCGGTTCCCAGCGCCCACTGCCCCCTCTGACTTACCCTGTCACAACAGGCGCCATCTTCCACAAACTCTCGCCAAAACTCCAACCCTCGCGAGATTCCCCCGACGCCTTTCCCTGCTCCGCTCCCCCGCCCCTTCCTCGGCCTCGCGGCTCGCTTCCACCCAGCCCCCGCGCTGCCTGTCCCCTCGCTGCCGCTGCCGCCGGGAGCCAGCCGCCTCGCGCCGCCCGCGGACTGGGGGGATCCTGCTCGCTGCCCAGCCAGGAAACCTACCCCAGCGATGGAGCATGCGCAGGCCGCTCCTCCGCGGGCGAGCCCTCCGTGTGGTCCATGGGGAGCGCTCCGGTTATCCGGGTTTTGGGACGCGCCCTCGGGGACGTACGTGGAGACTGAGGAAAACCGGAGGGGATTACTACGGGGACTGGGACTGGTGGGGTCAGGAGGCGGAGCCGAGGGGCCGGGGGAGGGGTCCTGGGAAAATGCGAGCGTTCACAGGCCTAGATGCTACACCTCCTCGAGTGGGTGTTCTCCGAGTGGCTTCCCGCTAGCTGTGGGTTCCCAGCCCTTTTCATTCATTCAGACGTTCATTGGACGCCTCCTTTATGCTAATCTCGGTGTCAGGTGCCGGAATGGCCCAGATCAGACTGAGGTCCGGGCGAGGGAGCAGCGAGGGGCTGTCTCCATTTATTTCCCCCATCACTGCCCACGCAAGCGGTGAGACCGACATGGCCAGCAGCGTGGCCTGGCCCTTTCCAGAGCTCTGCAAGCAGGAACCTTTGGGAACTGAGCTGTCTCCCAAGCTGCTGTTCCTGGGGTATGCAGTGAGGTCAGTCTGAGATCAGCCTCTGGCAAAGGCACCCCACGGAGCGCACCTCGCCTCTGGCAAAGGCAAGGCACCCCACGAAGCGCACCTCGCGCCCGCACGCCGGAGCGCCCAATGGTTCATTCACCACGGCTAGGCACGCACCGCCAGCCCCTGGGACGGGGAGCGAGGTGCCCGCTCAGCCTCGCCTAGGAACCCATCGCAGCCACCAGCCTGCGCGAGGCCAGGAGTGCAGGGGGTGCTGCAGAGGAGCCGCTCCTCCCGTGGGCCTGGCCCACTCGCAGCAGGCTTCAAGCCGCCCCCTTGCAGAGGCCGCGGCCAGCTGGGCCCCCCATCGCCCCCAGGTGCAGGCCCGAGCCCCGCCCTGCCCTACCTGCTGCCCTCCCCGCTACCCCTCCCCAGCCTTTACTTTCCTAGAGATTCCCAGCTCCAGCACGGCCTCCCAAAGGGAGCCGCAAAACCCGGAGTAGTGGACTCAGCGGCCCGAAACCCGCTCCCAGGCGCCGCAGGATTGGCGCGGCGCGCGCGAGGGACTGCGCATGTGCGCAATGCGGGCAGACGAGTCTCACGCTACACCTCCTTCCACGGTCGGCTCAGACACAACACGGGCCGTGGGAAATTTCCTAAACCTCGCGAGAACGCGCTCCCACCAGGCGCCTGGGCGTGCGCCCCAAAGTCTCGCGGAGCCGGGGACCGACAGGTGTTCGTCTCCTGCGGCTCTGGGCGCGCATCCCAGCAGCGGGCGAGCGGGGCAGGGACTGGCTCATCGCCGAGGCGGGGCGGTGGGCGCGTGGCAGGGAGCAGCGGGCGGAGGCGGGCGGGCAGGCAGGCAGGCAAGCAGTCAAGCTCACGCACGCGCCGCGGAGCTCCGTGCGAGGCAGCGGGCTGGCGGAGGAAGTTCCCCGGGTGCGAAGGCCTGGCCAGACGGCGTCCGGGGAGGCTTCCTGTGGCCCTCCAGAGCCTGGTCCTTTACTGAAATGTGCCAGACGATGTGCCCCCTGTGGGGGGAGCTGACAGACAGGCCCCCGGTGTCCGCTTTGAGTCACGCCTCTGAGTCACCCAGGCTGGCCTCCACTTCACTTGCTTTACAAGTTCGGATTCTACTCCTGCAGTGGCTTTTCGATTTAGTCTATTCTGCTGGCCTTGTCAGCGGGGCAAGACGCGGGAAAGCTGGGCTTGGCTTTTTTGCAAGATTGCATTGTATTTAGGGCGGGTTTTATTTTTTTCCACAAAATCGTTTCCTGGCCTTTCAAAGTAATCCCTACGTATCAGTTTCTGTTCTTTTTTCCCCCTCCCACGAATAGGACTTAAAATGGTTTTGTTTTCCTTCCCCTTTCCTTGCTTTTGTTGTAATAAGTGTCCCATTTTAGGTACTGTTTCATCAGATACGGGTGTTGTAGATACATCCTTCTTTTATAGATAATTTGCCCTGTGAGTGTCTAATCACGGTCTTCAATCAGCCACGTTTCAGATTGGCCCCGGTGTGGTTTTTACCAGCCTAGCTTGGCACTGTGTAGGAACTGTTGTGCTGCTGCCACCATAGATCCACAGATGTAGACTTGAGCTCGGTTTGGAGATTTGCAGCGCAGTAAGTCCTCCGATAACTCAGATCTGCTGGTAGACAGGCGATCAAATCAAGCTTTGCCTGTTCAAGGTTTCTACGGGTATGTCGGTTTGCTGTTGGCTTTGATTAGCTGGCACAGGAAACAAATGTATGAGCATTTAATGTATGTTGTCACTATGTATCTGATCTGGACCAAGAGAGCGCTGGAGGAAAATGCCCTCAAGTCTCCCAACGCTTTTCAGCCATAGGAGACCTTTTAACCATCTGAGACCTTTAAAACCATGTTAATCACAAGTCTAGACACAACTCATCAACTCCACTTACAGTGTTTTCCTCGCTCAATAAAGGCTACCCCATCCCCCCAATTAAGACAAGGACCTTGAAATTATTCCAGAAAACGATGCTAGTTACAGGTACGTGTATTGGTCTATTTTCTAATAGGGCAGTGTGTAAGGAAAGGAAGTTTATTTCATTCCCAGCTTTGGAGGTACAAGAGATTGATGCTCACATCTGCTTGGCTGTGATGAGGCCTTGGCAGATGGTGTCACAGTAGCAGACGTGTGTGCATACAGAAGAGATCGCATAGACTGGAAACCGGAGACAGCAGGATCCAGTCTTGATTTTTTTAGAACAACTCATTTAAGGTAAAGCTGCCTTTTCTTTTTTGTATGTGGATGCCCACAGGCCATGGTGCGCATTTAGAGGTTACAGGACAACTTGCTGCAGTGGGTTCTCTCCTTTCACCACATGAACTCCACATGGAAGCAAGTGCCTTTATCCCCAGAGCCATCTTGCTGGCCCTAGAATAACTTGTTCTTGCAAGAACTAATTTCAAGACCAGCATTAATTCCCTCTGAGAATGATGCCCCCAGTGACCTAGTTACCTGCCACTGGGCTCTACTTAAAGGTTTAACCACTTCTCACATTATCACTTTGACAACCAAGCCTACATGAAGCTTTGAGGAATCCTCATAAACCTTGTTCAAACCTCAGTACTTACACCTTCAAAATAGACTCAGACCCTAACACTTCTCTACCTCCTTCGCTATCAGCTTAGTCTAACCCATCAACTCCCCCACCTGGTTTACAGGAAGTCTCTTAACTGGTCTCTTCCATGCCTGCCTCCACACCATCTCTTCTCAATGAACCATTCCTAGTCACCCTCTGACATGCTCCAGTGGGCTTTTCCATCTCACTCTGAGAAGTTAGACAATCTGTTCTGCTGCCAAATTCCCCTGACCACTTTGGCCCTACCCACTCCTCCCCTTCCTTCACTCTCAGCTCTTGCTAGTTGTCATCCTTGCTGCTTCTGGGGCACACTAAGCACCAACCCCGGGTCTGTACTCTTTCTGTGATCTGCAGGGCTCTCCACTCAGACAGGTAGAAGGAAGGAGTTGCCAGGTCAGTGTCACATCCTCAGGCCTTTCCTGGCCACCTTCACTAGGATGACTCCTGCACCTCTTTTTCCTTCCCTCTTTTTCTCATGGTATCTCAGTTGAATGCATCATAGATGGCACTTGTGTGTTGTTCACACTCTGCCTCTTCCCATTTTAAAACAATGTGAATGGAAAGAAAGACTTTCATTTGTTCATTCTCCAAGGCTCAGCCACTGGAGCATTGCTTGATGCAGGGTAGATGCTCAGTGAGTATTTGCAGGAGTAGTGAGTCTCCCACTTTCAGGCCAAGTAGAGATGATCCTAAAAGCTAATTAAGCTATCTGGTTTTAAAACAGTGTTTGTGTCAGATCAGCCTGAGTAGCCCAGTACCATCCTACCTAGGGAGGAGAAGGGACAGCCTCAGATCTTTCTGCATAAATAAGCTAGAACAGGGGAGGGAGGGAGGGAACCTTTTTGAGTTAGACCAGTTAGACCAGGTTATGCTTAAAGAGTTTCCCTGCTCTCCACGTGAGAACCTTAGGAAAGAAAATCCTTTTAGGGGGTAGTAAAGAAGTAAGTGTTTTCATGGATTGCTAGTGGGAGTAAAGAGATTCAGCCTCTGGAAATGGTCTTGGCATATTTAGCCCTGCATGTTAATTCTGTAATTTCCTGTCTAGTTTATTCTACAAGTGTACTAACAAGTGTTAAATTATCTGTATATTGTAGTACCTTTGATGGTAAAAGAAAATAGAGGTGACCACCTGCATGTTAGTAAGAAATATTTTTGTGGAGCTGGAGAGATGACTCAGTGGTTAAGAGCACTGACTGCTCTTGCAGAGGAACTGGGTTCAATTCCCAGCACCCACATGGCAGTTCACAACCATTTGTAACTCCAGTTCCAGAGGATCTGATACCTTCTGATTTCTGTGGGCATTGCACAACATGAGTGCACTTACACATGCAGGCAATACAGTCATACACATAAAATAAAAATAATTTTTAAAAAATACTTTGTTGTGTGTATATGTGAGCATTCGTGTGTGTGTGTGAATATGGGCATGTGCATGTAAGTCAGGACAACTTGAGGTATGGGTCCTTTCTTGTCTCTTTGAGAAGGGTTTCTTTGTTTTTCCATTGCATACTCTAGGCTAGATGGCCTGTGAACATCCAGGGTTTCTCTTGTCTCTGCCTCCCATCTCGTGGTATGAGTCTGGCTTTTATGTGGTTCTGGGACTTTGAACTCAGATCCTCATGCTTACACAGCAAGTGCTTTTACCCCATGAGCAATCTTCCCAGCCCAGTGTTTTGATTTTAAATCAAGGTAACTTGACAGAATGTGATAGTATGTATCTGTTCATAATCAGAGACTGCTTTTCAAGATAGGTATTTGTTTATATGTATCTAAAATGGCTCTGGAAACAATCTGATACTATGTATCTGTTAAACAGAAGCTTTTTATGCACTTAGGTAGAAGGATAACATAGTTTCAACACTATGTATACATAGTCACTATGTATACATATTTGCCAGTGTGTGTCAAAATGGCTCTGGAAGGATACACTGGAAACTTTTAACAATGAGATCTCCCTTTAAGGGACCTCAAGTGTTTGATGCAGGTGAGGAGGTGACTTTCCTTACAGTTCTCTATCTTGAGTCCTTTGAATTTCATGCCATGTGCATATATTACCTACTCAAAATGAAAAACAGAGGTGGGGGGAAGGAAAGAAATGGAATAAATAGGCAACATGTCAAAAAAAATTTTTTTTCTTTTGCTTCAGTGGAATCATTTCCTAAAAGAAATTATGTACATGATCTGCCATCTCATTAGAATTAAAATGGCAGAACTGATTCATGATCCACTTGTCCTACCATTGACCTCAGGTATCATCTTTGGTGTTTTACATGGATGGCTAACACAAAGGCCCTGACTCTAAACTCCTGGGTAGTAGAGTGCACAGACAGACCAGTACTGGGATCCAGGCCTAAGTTAACAGCTTGGAGTACAATGGAAGATGCCCCTAACTCTTGCCTCATGAATGCAAGAAAGCTTCAGAGAGGACTTTTGAGCTGACCTTCACTGAAGGGAAGTTCAAAAAACAGGAGGAGGAGGAGCCACAAGCACAGCAAACAGAAAGCTCAGGTTCCAAGGTGCAGAAGAGCCTCTTGCATTCAGGAGATCTCCAGTCAGAGGACCAATACATATATACAAGATGGGCCAGCAACTAGTCAGGGTCCTAAACAAGGCCTAGTCAACTGCAGTCCTTAATGCCAGAGATAGTTGTACATCTGTGTTGCAGATTCATAATAACAAGGAATGGAACCAACCTAGATGTTCATCAGTAGATGAGTAAATAATGAAATTGTGGTATATGTACACAATGGAATTTTATTCAGCAGTAAAGAAAAATGAAATCATTAACAAAGGTAACCCAAACTCAGAAAAACAAGAATCACATTTGTCTCCTATATGTGGCTCCTGTTATATTTATCAGTATGTATTCAAGTGGATATACACTATGAAACTAGAAAGCAGACCACAAAATGGGGAAAAGGAGGTGGTGGAGAAGGAGATGGGGGGAGGGCAGTAGGCTCATGTGACATGAAAGGGGAACAGAGGTTGGGAGGGTACAGGGGGCAGAGAAGAATTAACAAAAATTTTGTTTGAAGACACCATAATGAAACAATAGTGTATATGATAATTTTTAAATGTTTTAATTGTAAAAGAAAACAAAATTAGTGTGCATCACTAAAACTCTGAGTAAATGTGACTTGAACCAAGGAGCAGGTACGGAGAGCACTATGGCAGGTGGATCAAAAATTCTGATGCAATGTCAGGATCCACGTATTTGCTATGAAGCATAGGCATACTCTTTCTCTTAAGTTTTTCATTCCAGGAGTAAGGAAAAGGGATGGGTTTGGAAGTCCGTGCATCCAGTAGACAAGTGAAACAGCAGCTCAGTAGTAACACGTGTGACACTCAATATTGCCCCCTCCCCTTTAAATAGGATCTCACTATATTAAACCAGTCTGGCCTCAAACTTCTGCCAGTCTTCCTGCTTTTGATGCCTGAGTGCTAGGACAGCAATGCACCACCAGGCCCAGCTAACATTGCTTTTTATCCTAAAATTAAGTCACGTCAAGACCCCACATTAATGAGAGAAGCCACCAACACTGAGGACTTTACTAGGCAGCTTTGTAAGGGTGGATGTGGGCTCTGGCACCACTTAGCCTAGGTTCTGGTTTACACAGACAAGTGATTTGACCTCTAGGCCTTCAGTCCCTTACCTATAAAATGGAGATGGATAATAGTGCCCAGTTCATGGAGTTGTTGCAAGGATTCAAAGCGTTATATATGAAGTACACAAAACAATTGTATGAGATCGTTCCTGTAATGTGTCTTCATTATTGATCAACAAGTCCAGAACCTTCATTCCTAACAAAATCTACCACATTTAGCATTTCAAAAACCATTTTGAAATAGACAAACACAATAGTGATTCTATCCAGATGGGTGTTAATTTGTTTGTCATATCCTATTCAGAAGTGACTATATCAGTATTATTAATTTCCAAAAGGCCATATGCCCCAGTAATTGGGAATCCTGCTGTAGATGGCCAGTCTATGCCTCTGAGGCTATAAAGCAGGGGCATCCTGCTGTGACTCAGATGGGGTGGTGACTGTATACCTAAAGAAGACTTCCTGGGGGCTGGGGAGATGGCTCAGTAAAGTGCTTTTGGATCAAGCATGAGGACCTGAGTTTAATCCCCCATAGCCTATGTAAAAGCCCAGTGTGGTCACACATACACTAGCAATTGGGAGATAGAGACATTTGGGGGCAGAGACAGGAGGATCCTTGGCTAGTCAGTCTGGCTAAATCAGTAAGTTCTAGGTTCAGCCAGAGACCCTGTCTCAAAAAACAAGTGGACAACAGGACTGAGAAAGACACCCATTCTGGACCCCTGGCTTCTATATGTACAAACACCTGCACGCATGTTCACACATGCATTCAAACACACACATACACACATATCCTGGTTTTCCTTCATTTTTATACATTGTATTTAAAACATCTCTGTTATATTCTGGTATATGTTAATCAAATGTACAGGAGGTTGAAAGAGTGTGAAGGACTTTATCAGACCATGAAATTCTATAAGGAAAAAGAGCTCTAACGCTAGGATTTTAAAAAAAGAAAAAGGGACTAGAGAGATAGGTCGTTGGTTAAGAGCACTGGCTGCTCTTGCAGAGGACTTGGGTTCAAATCCCAGCACCCACATGGCAGCCAACAACCATTCATAACTCCAGTTCCAGGGAATCCAACGTTCTCTTCTGACCCCAGTGTCAACGCATGACATGGGTGCACTTACATTCATGCAGGCATTACATTCATACATGTAAAATAAAAGTAGTAAATAAAGGGCCAAGAATGGTGGCGCACGCCTTTAATCCCAGCACTCAGGAGGCAGAGGCAGGCAGATCTCTGTGAGTTCAAGGCCAGCTAGTCTACATAGCGAGTTCCAGGACTTCTGGGGCTCCAGGGAGACCCTGTCTCAAAAAGACCAAAATTTTAAAAAAGGAAAAGAAAATGAGTCACAGAGTAGACTTCTGGTGAGCTTGAGAAATGAAAATCAATACCCACCCATGCTTTACAGTTATGTTTGAGTTTTTACAAGATTCTTTAGCCCTGCAATCTCACTTTTTTGTAGGCCTGGGTTAAGTTTTGCTGAGCTTGCTAACATGTGCAGCAGTTCCAGAAACCAAAGCAAGAAAACAGACCATTTGCTCTAGTGATGAGGAACATAAACAGAATCAAATGTACATTTGGTGCAAAGCATGTGTACAAATTTAATAATCTGTCAGAAGTTTTCATAGTGAATGTAATGGGAAGAAAATATTGCCACATGTGATTGATATATTTCATTTTTATAATAAAAAACATAAAGGCAGTTGATACTGAAGAAGAAATGATACCATGGGAATCACAAAATTCTTGTTATCTGTTCATAGAGGCATATATATTTAAATTCTAACTTCCTGGATTTTCCTTCTTTGTCATGGATCATATATTTGTACTGATTTGGGGGTTTGTTAATGTTAAATGACCACAGTTTGAAAAGTTGTGGAAGTATGGATGAAGGAGCACTGACCTAGATCCACCACTGGGTCCCAAGGCCTTCCCCACTAACCAGCTGCCCCACTATGAACGGGCAACATAGGTTTCCTACCTAGGGTCACTGTGACATTTAATTGAATTCTTACATGAACTAACCAGATACACAGGAAGCCTCATGCTCTTGGGAAATTCTTTCCATATCCACCTTCAGTTTTCTTAGCCATTAGATGGATGAAGATCACCTGCATTAAGACTTTGTGGCATAGATCAAATTAGATAATTGTGAAAATTAAATGGGAAGGATTGTCTTTAGGTAAAGTGTTGGCATTTAATTTTTGATTAGCACATTTATTTATAAATAGTTGACTGTAGGGCTGGGGAGATGGCTCAGCAGTTAAGTGCTTGGCAGACAAGCATGAGGATCAGAGTTTGGGTCTCCAGAAACCCAGGTAAATGCTGGTGGGCCTAGTGGCTTGTCTGCAATTCCAGCTTTGGAAGGCTTGGAGACAGGATCCTCAGAGCTATCTGTCTATCAAGACTAGCCGTATCTGTGCACTCTGGGTTTGACTGGAGAGATCCTACCTCAAGGAATATGTGGGAGAGCAGTGGAGGATGATTCCTAAAACAGAGAGAGACAGAGACAGAGACAGAGACAGAGAGAGGTTTTTTTTAAGTTGACTGGTTTATATAGCAAATCATTAGAAGAGAAATCAAGCCCTACATTTTCTTCTCTTGACTCTGTTACTAAGCAATGATGGTTTCTCTGACTTTTTGAAAGTCTGTCAGAAAGGCTATACTTTGTACATTTATGTTGCCCTGTATCGTAGATGGTATAGTGATTAGCATCAACCTACAGGCAGACTTTTGTGGCTAGCACCCTTGCCCAAAATAGATCAAGGACTAAGATTAACCTTGGAACCTGACTGTTCAAGCCATGACACATAATAAGACAGCAAGCAATTCCTATGAATTGTCTCCTGGTCAAAGGTGGCTCACTAACCCATCAACCCCTGAACATCACAACCAGAGCTGTGCTCTTTCTCTCTTAATAGCTGCTGTTGTCATTATGCCAATTTTAAATATTAATATTAAATTTTAAGTTGTTATGGTGTCAACATAGGAATTTTAAAAAGGAGCTCTTTTAAAATCATTGCAAGAAAAAGCCTCTGGTAATTTCTAATTAAAACATTAATATATACTGAATACAGACTTACTGATACACAGTAAGTATATTTGAAAAGCTTCACTAAGTCTAATGATGAGAATTGACCCTGAAAGACTGTGTTAAGTATAACTGTTACGGTCCTATGTGTCATTTTTGCTGATTAAGTGGTTATTTAACTAAATTTTATCATGATTAGCATCCTGTAAAGGTAAAATAAGTTATATTAAAGTGTTAGGAATAGTCCACCAGTAGAAAAATAAAACATTTCACAAGATCATAACTACAAATTGCCTCTCTTCTAAGTACTTTGGAAAGATTTGGGAATTTATTCTTACCTTATTTTTTTTTCCAGTTTTCCAAACACATGGCCTAAATTCTACCCTCAGAATTATTTTGCTTAGAGTTATAAATTATCATCTGGGAAAAGCATTTGGCTCCTAGTTTTCAATTCACTCTAAATTTCTCCAGAAATTTTCTTATGAAATGTAAATCTGATTTTCATCAAGCAGTTATACCTACAGAGAGCATCAGATTTTCCTTCACCAGCAAATACTAAGTATTTTATTTTTAACTAGCAAAGCTATATCTGTATTTGCATGGTACTTTCCAAGTTTCTGAAATAAGCAATGAATCACAGAATGTAGGCAAAAAAGAAGGACGTAAGAACTGAAAGATAACTTCTGAAAAGCAGATTACATGCAGAAGTATTCAGTTTTATAGAACAGAGGGTTTTCAAAAGGATGTGTGCCAGTCTTACATGCATCTGCTTTTGATTCAAAAGGATGCTGGGGCTGGTCATGTGGCTTGGTGGCAGAGCACTTGCCTAGAGTATATGAGGCTCTGAGCTCAATCTCCAGCACTGCAATAAATAAACATGTTGTGATACATAGTTTGTGAACAGACAGTGGACATCATTGCATCTCCATTGTTCCAGGTTCTCTCAGGAACATCTGTCATCTTAGTCACTCCTTGGGACAGTGCTGAGAGTAGGTAACAGATCGCTCTCAGAGAATATGATTTGTGCAAGTTATGCAACCAGATGAAGAATGTGTGATTCAAGGAGTTATTTATTTAGGGGCCATAGATATTTAAATTATTTTTTATTATAAACTGATAGGGAATATTTTGTATCAAGAATTTAGAGTACCAGATTACAAGTTGTTTATTATGTGTGTGTATGTGAGTGTGTGTGTGTGTGTGTGTGTGTGTGTGTGTATGTGTGTATGTCTGACAATAAGAGTGTGGAGATCAGTGGGCAGTTTTTCAGGAGTTGGCTCTCTCCTTCCACCTTGTTTTTGAGGCAGGTTCTCTCTTGCTGTTTCTCCTGTACTGTGTACACCAGGCTAGCTGGCCCATGAGCTTCCAACTTTTTTTTTCTCCATCTCCCATTGCACTGTGGGAGTGCTGTGTTTACAGGTGCATATTACCACATCCATTTTTTTTATGTGGAATCCAGGGATAGAACTCAGGTTGTCAGGCTTATATAGCAAGCACCTTTAACCACTGAGCCATATCATTGGCCCCAGATTATAATTATGTACAAAGGCCTGGTGTGGTGGCACATGCCCTTAATCCCAACACTCAAGAGACAGAGGCAGGTAGAGTTTGGTGAGTTCAAGGCCAGCCTGGTCTACACAGTGAGTTCCAGGACATCTGGGGTTACAGGGAGACCCTGTCTCAAAAAGACCAAAAATAAAATTATGTACAGAGCTATAAGTGATAAGGGAGACAGGAGGTAGCTATTCCATTTAATTTTTTAAATCTATGGACTAGTAATAGTGAGTGACTGATGGTTGGCAGCCAAAGCAAAGGGAAGGCCTAACACCTATTTGCATTTATTTTTAACCGTGCCTGTTATCTTTATTTATTTATTTTTTTAAATTTTATGTGTATGTGTGTATCGTCTGCATGTATGTAAGTGCACCCATGTCATGCCCTCAGAGGACAGAAGAGGCTGTTGGATACCCTGGAATTGGAGTTATAGTTGTTAGCTACCATGTGGGTGCTGCAATTCAAACCCAGGTCTTCTGCAAGAACAGTCAGTGTTCTTAACCACTGAGGCAACTCTCCAGTCCCATGCCTATTTTTTTTTTCTTTATATCTTTTAAAGACAGGGTCTCTCTGTAGCCCCAGCTGACCTGAAACTCACTATGTAGGCCAGGCTAGCCTCGAACTCACAGACATCTGCCTGCCTCATGCCTCCCAAATGCTGGGATTAAAGCCATACCTATTATTTAAAGAAAACATTTTCACAAAAACGTTGTGAGAAAAGAAAACCCTAGAACAATAACTCTTTTAAATATGGACATAAAAGTTCTCAACCAAATGCTAGCAAACATCCAACAAAATATGTACAGAATGGTTCGTCCTAACCCCCAAAATAGGCCTCTATGAGAAACCTATAGCCAACATCATATTTGTAGGTATAAGACTGATGCTTTCCCTATGACATCAGGAAGAAGGGTGGAGTTGGCACTCTTGCCATTTTTATTCAATGTCATACCAAATGTTCTAATTGGAGCAATGGGGCAAGAAATAAGATAAAGCACATCAGAATGAAAATAAAGAAATAAAACTACCTCTAATTACAGAAAAAAATCTTGTATATAGAAAAGTCTAAGGACATCACTTTAAAAAGGCTTACAACTAATATAATCAAAGTTGCTGGAAACAAGAGCAATATATAAAAGTCAAATGTAGTCAGACAGATCATAGACTGACATGGACTGAAACCCCCATTCCCAGTTCATGCGGATGTAGAGTGATGCAGCCATTTTGAAAAACACTGACAGTTCCTCAAAAGACTAAGACAACTTTCTATACGACTCATGGAGTTCACTCTCAGGTATGTAACCAAGGAGAACTGAAAACATGCAACATATGTCCATACAAAAGCATGAATGTTCATGGTGGCATTATTAATATCTAAAAATAAGAAACAGTGTAAATGTATATCAACTGATGAATGCATAAACAAATGTGGTATGTCTATAAAATGAAATATTTTTAGGTTATAAAAAGAAGTGAATTAGGGGCTGGGAAGGTGGCTCAGTGGTTACGAACACTGACTGTTCTTGCAGAAGGCCTAGGTTTGAATCCCAGCAACCACATGGCAGCTAACAACTGTCTGTAACTCTAGTTCCAGGGGATCTTCTGTCCTCTGTGAGCATTGCACAACATGGGTACGCTTACCTACATGCAGGCAATACATGCATACACATAAAATTAAAATAATAAAAATAATTTTTTAGAAAGAAGTGAATTACTGATAAACATTTACAAGCCTCTAAAAATATGTGACATGTTGGAAGCAAATCACAGAAAGATACTGTATAGTATGATTCCAATGTCCAGAAAAGACAAATCTTGTAGAGACAGCAAACTGAGCCAGAGTGAGGAGACTGTAGTTGTCTAGAGCTGAGAGGTGCAGAGATCAATGGTAACTGCCAAATAGTACAGAGCTTCCATGGGGGAATGAAAATGGACTGTGGTAACAGTTGCACACCTGTGTGAACATACTTGTCAATCACTGAATGTGTATTTTTATTTTATTTTTGTTGTCTTGTTTTGTGAAGTAGGGTTTCATATATCTCAAGCTGGCCTGGAATTCACTATGTGGCAGAAGATGACTTGAACACCCGATTCTCCTACTTCTGTCTCTGGAGGGCTGAGATTACAGGCATATGTCATAGGACTTAATTTACGAAGTGCTGGAGATTGAACCCAACTTCATATATGCTAGGTGAGCACTGTGTCAACTGAGCTACAGCTCATCCCTGAACACACACTTCATTTATTTTAATTTTTAGATTTGTTTATCTTTATTTTATGTGCATGAGTGTTTTGCCTGCATGTATGTAAGTTTACCCATGTTGTATAATGCCCATGGAGGCCAGAAGAGGGAGTCAGATTCCCTGGAGCTGAAGTTATGGATGGTTGTTAGCTGTTGTGTGGGTGCTGGGAACTGAACCCAGTCCTCTGGAAGAACAGCCAGTGCCCTAACCATTGACTTATCTCTCTAGCCCCAACATATACTTTAAATGGTTAAATTATGTAACTGTGGGGGTTGGAGAGATGGCTCAGTGGTCAAGAGCACTGACTGCTCTTGCAGAGGACCTAGGTTTGATTCCCAGCACCCACATGGTGGCTACTGACACAAATGCACTCACGTACATGCAAGCAGTGAATACACTCATACACATAAAATAAAAATAATAAAATATTTTTTAAAATTATATAGCTTGTGAAGTATATTTCAATAAAGCTGTTAAGAAGACAGAAAAAGGGGAAGGAGAGAATGAAAAGGTGAGGAAGGGAAGAGAGAGAACTAATTAAATTTCATTCAGTTAAGTGCTTAAAATACATGTGATCATGAACTTTACCTTAGTAAGTCATGTGCTGATGATAATGTCCAAATAAGAACAACTAAATAATAAAATGAACTCCATAGAAAATCTGGGAATAGTCATCACTTGATTGGTTGATTTATCCCCTAGTTTCTCACTGTAATTGAGACAAATTCTTACAAATACAAGATTCCTTATCATTTCAGAAGTATCTTATTTATTCGTGTGTGCATGTGTGTGTGTGTGTGTGTGTGTGTGTGTGTGTGTGTGTGCCTGCCTGTGTGTTCACATGCTTGTAAAGGCAGAGATTGACCTTGTAGAGGCAGAGATTGATCTTAATCACCCCCACCTTAAGTTTTTTGAGACAAACTCTCTGATTGAACCTGGAGCTCACTGGTTTTTCTAGACTGACTGACCAGTGAGCACCAGGAATTCTCCTGTCTCTACCTTCCCAGTCCTGGAGTTACAGGTGCATACCACTGTGTCTGGTTTTTTAACCTGGGTACTGGGGACAGAACTCAAAACCTCATGCTTGCCTGGGAAGCACTTTACTTCCCATGAGTCATCTCCCAGATGATCTTATTTTAAAAGGAAAAAGTAATAGGTTTTATTAAGCACCAACTTTAATGGACATGATCTTTTTGTGGCTCCTTCTTCATCCCTAAGATTTATACTCCCTTTTTTTAAGGAAGTTATGACTCAGAGAAATTAAGGAAGGAAGCCATGGCCCATAAAAATTAAGTAACTTTCCTAAGCAGCCTAAGGGTTCCGGATAGCTCCAACGTGAATGCTGTGTACCCTTGCTTTTCTCCAACACTCTGTAAGACAGGAGGCCTGCTGGTGGACCTCTCTCTCTTTGCCACATTTTATAATAGTTCAAAGGCCTAGTGGAAATGTAGGACAATCACACAGTAAGGCTGCTAATGTTACCTTGAAGACCATTTTCTAGGCCACTCCAGGGAAATAGAACTCCAGGAAATAGAACTCTTTTATTTTTTAAATGGGAGGAAGGAATGAGAAAAAATGGAATAAACATTTCAAACATTTCCAGCTCTAAAGGCCAATGAATTTAAGGTTCTACCTGGAACTTAATATATTCTGGAATTTAAAGAATTTTTCTCCATCTCCAGAATTAGTGCTGTCCCAGGCCCAAAGAGAACTTTGAGGTGACTCCTACAATGTTCCAGGAAGTGTGCCTTCCAACTTTTGATTGTTAGCCATACCCTTCTACCAATGTACACACCTTTAAAAGTCATCTTTGCAAATTTAGTCCTTTTATACTTATATTTTAAAATTATCCTTGGGTTTTACATTAACTTCAGCATGTTCCATATTGAATTCTAGTCCTTAGCTCAAATTACTCCTAAAAATGTGACAAATTACTGAAATTGTCTGAAACAAATTTATTTTTTTAATCCCTCGTATTTTTTAATATTTTATTATTTTTATTTTATATGTATGAGTATATTGCCTGCATGTATGTAAGTGCCCCAGTGTCATACAATGTCCATGGAAGTCAGAAGAGGACATCAGATCCTGTGGAACCAGAGTTACAGACAATCATTAGCTACCATGTGGGAGCTGAGATTTGAACCCAGGTCCTCTGCAGGAGTAGCTAGTGCTCTTAACTGCTGAGCCATCTCTCCAGTCCCCCTCTTATTTTTTTAAATGGGTAATATGTGCACGTAGAGCAAAAATTTAAATTTACAGAAGGGAATTTTTTATATTTGTGAGATTTAGCAAATGAAAGATACACATTTGAATTTCATATAAACATGTACAAATTTAATGTTTTGGGTCTAGAATAAGATCAGCCTAACTGAGAACAAAGACAGTTTCAAAGATTTGAGCTAAATTGGGATTGTAATCTAGGAGAACACAGATTCAAGCCTGCTTGAAAATGTGCTGGAAGCTTTACGAAATGGTAGCAGAATTTACGAAATGGTAGCTGTCAGTCCTGAGGGGGTTGAGTGGCTACCTCACTGGCTGGTGAGAAAGCTCAGTTTGGTGCTGAGCTGCCTTCTAAGGAAGAGATTGGACATGATCTTAGACGTTGAGTAGTTGGAGAAGGGGTCTGTTGGTCTGCTGGCATTCAGGGAGGACTTGTCTGTAGCCCGATCCAAAGGTTCAGTTGCAGCAAAGCCTGGGATCAGATTATCAGTTGCCTCTTAATTCTTTAAGTATCCAGAACCAATGTTACTCCATTTTAATTGATTTTTTTTTCATTGATAGTATAAATTTGTCCCATGTGTTATTTGGGATATACTATACTAAAATTATTCACTGTTTGTCTGAAATTATTTGTTTATTCATTCATTTATTTCATAAGTAGGAATTGAACCTAGGACTTACATATGCTGGTCAAGTTCTCTACCTCTGAACTACATCCCCCAGCAACTGAATTTAAATTTTAATCTTGTCCTTTGGCAATACTTTATGCACAGAGAAGTCAGACTCCCTCTGGCTATGTTCTGCCTCAGGGTAGACCCTCTGAAAAGAAAATCCTATTATCAGGAATATTCTATAAGCAATTTTGGCTTCAAGCAATCAAAATTATAATTATCAATTCTTCCCAACATCACCCCTGCCCCTGCACAAAATAAACAACCTTCGCTTACAACAATCAAAGAATCTGAAGGGGAAAAAAGGCATCTGAAAAACATACAATGTTCTTCGATTTAGCTCAACAGAAGACTCAGTGCAGTGGGCTGGCCAGGCCTTAGCTGGTGCCAGTTGGCAATCCTTGCTTACATTCCTTAAATTCTGAGATCACTAGCAAAAGGAAAGGTGTGATACTCAGTGTAGGAATTAATGACTTCTGGACTAATGACTTTTACTTGACCTGGCACCCAAAACCTACATTTAAAATGCAAAAAAGCTCACTGAGCCTGACTATAGTCCCTGCACCCAAGATAGTAAATGAATGTGGGTGTGCTTAAATTAGCATATCAAAGTGCTGGGAGCTTTTGGTATCCAGGTGTCCTCACTGAAAACAGTTAGAATAATTGACATGAGGTGTAGGAGATACTTTAGGCTAGATTCTTGGATAAGGGTGGATCCAAGTTTGTAGTTCCCCTATTGATACTGGGGAAATGGTTTGAATCAAAATACAGGTGCAGCTGGCTTGGGAGCTCTGTTCCAGAGACATCAGAAGGAGCAAATGATTCTCAGGAATTTGGGCCCTATCTTAAAACTAAGAGCCAGGCTGATTATCCAGGTACAACTGTAATGTGGCTTAGAAATTCCACACATATACTGTCAATGAATCACAAGTAACACACACAATGTGCATTGCAAAATGCCTGGCACAAGATGGTCACTAGATCATCATCATCATCATCATCATCATCATCATCATCATCCATCCCTTCCCACTGGAATGCTTCAGGGTTTCTTTAAAGGTTGGTAGTGAAGATCTCAGCCTAGGATCACAGGCCAGATGAACTGAGTCTGTAGGGCAACCTTCTGCATTTATCATGGGGCAGTTCTGCCTCCTACCAATTCCTCACTGCATCAAGAACCCAGGGACTTCATTTGTCTTAGCTCCCTTTCATCTTATAGAATTTCCCTGTCATTGATTGACACAAAAAATAATATTTGCCAAAAATCTGCTATTAGCCAGACACTATGCCAGGCACTGGTGAGACAGAGCTGAACCAGAGGCTGGAGTCACTTCCCTTGAGGGACTTGCATTCAAGAATTCACATGTGGAGACAGAAAAATCAAAGGGTCCCATATGTAAGGGGTCTTAAATGATGATAAAAATAAGTAAATTAAATTAAGAAAGTAAATTAAACAGAAGTGATAAATGCTAGGAGGGAAGGAAACTGACATGGCACATGTCAGCTGGCCTCAATAGAAATTTCTTTCACTAAATAGTGAATTCAGCTTGATTAAGATGGACAAAGTCTGAATTGCTTTTTTTTTTTCCAGGCAAGGTCTCATTATGTAGACCAGGCTGGCCTCAAACTCAGAGATCTGCCTGCCTCTGCCTCCCAGTGCTGGGATTAAAGGTGTGTGTGTCTGCATTTCTTAAAGGAAAGTTTTCAAATATATAAGCAGAGAATGTTAGCCCTTAATTCCAGCTTACCTGTTAAACTCTAGCACCATGTAGATACTAGGGCCTTTCAGAAACAGATTTGGATATTTCCATTGTTCTTTGGTTAAAGCTATGTGGGAAAAGAAGAGCAAAGAACATGGAAATACGAGTCCTTCACACCAGCCATTAGCTGGTTACAATACAGACCCCTCATGCACACACATGCCCTGCACACACGTGGGATGCTTTTAACCTCATTCGAAAGATGAAAGAAATAAGATTCCCAGACTTGAAATGATTGTCCCCAGGCCAGAAGCCAGCAAAAGCAGGGCTGGAGATATGAAACAGTTCAGTGCAGAGCTGCTCCCTATGGTGGGAGACCCTGAGTTCAAGCCCTAAGACTGCTGAGCAGAGGATAGGAAGGATATACAGAGAGAGAGACATATAGACATAGAGAGATACACAGAGATATATAGAGAGACACAGATATGCAGAGATACAGAGGTAGAGATGGAGAAAGATACATATAAAGACAGAGACACAGAAAGATATACAGAGAGACACAGGTATGCAGAAAGACAGAGAAAGACAAAGAGAGACATACAGAGAAGCAGAGAGGCAGAGAAAGCTAGAGAAAGAGACAGAGTTAGAGAGACACAGAGAGATACACAGAGACAGAGAGACAAAAAATGACAGAGATGAAGAGACACTAAGTATGAAACCATCTTCTACCTAAGCCAAAAACTCTTTTACATCTGCCAGTTGTCATACAATTTGCGCCATTTCCATGACTCCCCGAATGCTGTTTGTTCATTAAAGAATTTACATAAAAATGAATTAAGAAATAGGGCACAGGGAGCTGAGTATGTGAAGGAAGTTTGGCTAAAAATGCAATTGTACAAAGTCCCCACTTCATTTCGCTTGGCAGGTCACATATCATTAGTGCTAATATTCAGAGATAATGATCTCTCCTCTTCATGATGGTGATGGTAGTGGGTACCAAATCGGTTTAAAGCAGCCATGGCTCTTTTCTGAGAGCTGCTGGCTGTTTCCTGCTGGAGTTTTAGGAACGCCGTCGGGTTTCTAGCTGGACCTCTTTTTTTTTGTTCCTCCCAATGATATGATGCATTTTCATGATGATTAAAATCCAAACAGCCCACGAAGCTATATTAGTTCACCAAAAGTTCTCAGAATCGTGTATTAAAATTGAAACTGAAACGCTATGGAGGTGGTAAAGTCGACTCACATTCAATTCACTACAGAGAGGCAGATACCATCTGTGTCTGCGGATCTAGTCTGTGAGCTGATGATATTAAAAACAACACGAAATTTAGGTGACTCCTCTAGATAAGGTTTTTCTAAACAAATTTTGAAGAACTGGCAAATTATTAGGCTATTACAATTTAACTGAGGGCTAAACTGAGAAATCCACACCCACATCACACTTTACTGAGGAGATAAGACTCATTTTGAAATGATTTCCGCTTCTTAGTTGCCTTTCCCTCTTGTGCAGGCCTTAATTAAAAAAAAAAAAAAAAATTTGTGGTATAAAGTATTTTAGTACCACTCTCTTCTTCAGAAGCTCTTTTCTGGTGTAGGAAAGAAACAGTGCTTCCTTAGGACAGCATACAGATTTGCAAGTTCCATTACAGCTTTCCTGGACCACCTTTGCTCTTTGAAGTCAGATGTCTGTAACATGGCTAGTTGTCTTCATTCAAATGAAATTCATCTTCAGTGCTTCTTCCAGCCTTTCTGGAATTCCACTAATATTACTTAGTGGTAACTCTATGACTCCACTGATCTTCTTGCTTCTACAGTTTGGATCTTCCTGACTTGATAATAAGTTTTGGCATTGTCTGCAGTCCTTCCTCCAACACCCTTGCACTCCAAATCAGTATCCACTGTTCGTAACAGCAAAACAATGCTAGAGATCAGGCTTGTCAGTTCTGCTGTTTGCTTGAGTTTATAGGAAGTTATAAGCCAGAAAGTTTCCTCAAATGTTTGTAATGAAAAAGTATTCATTGTTAAGAAGGTCCTTTTAGGCCGGGCATCGTGGTGCACGCCTTTAGTCCCAGCACTTGGGAGGCAGAGGCAGGTGGATCTCTGTGAGTTCAAGGCCAGCCTGATCTACATAGTGGGTTCCAGGCCAGCTGAGACTATGGAGACCCTGTCTCAAAAACACCAAAAAAAAAAAAAAAAAGAAAAAAAATTTGTTTTCCTAGCATGTGTAAGGCCCTGGGTTTCATCCCCAGCACTGCTTCAGATAAACAAAGAAGATCCTTTTAATAGCTCTTCAGGAGACACTCAGTGAACATGGAGTTCAGCTCTGCCCATCTCCTCCAAATCCCCTGTTGGGTTTGTAGAACAGCAAGCCCTAATCCCCTCATGAAAACACACACTAGCTGTTTGTGCTAATGCTGGTTCCAAATATTACAATAGTTTCTGGAATTTTGCCACATTCCACTCTGGATGGTCATTTGGGAGAGTTTGTTTATAATGTGTGTTTTGAATGAAAATTTAAAATTCTAAGACCACAGGATATAGGACTCAATTGTGAATTAAACTTAATTTTGCATTTTTTTTTCAAAGAGACCCTACTTAGATTACAAGAACAAAAAGTGAATAGAAAACATGAGGAAAGGTAGTTTTGTTTTGTTTTGCTTTTCCTTTAAGGGTCAGTATTTGAAACAATATGAGAGGCATATGCTATTTTTAAGATTAGGGAATGCTTTCAAAATGGCCCGAGTGTTCAGTTGTTGGTTCAGGTGAGTTAAAACCTTAAACTGTTTTATGGAAAGCCAAACATTTTCTTTAGTGAGCATATGAATTGTAATTTTTTAAAAATAACAGACAAAACCCATCTCCATCCTCACACAAAGGAAAGTTTAAGGCAGGCAGTGGGGCAGCACTTTTTAGAAGAAAAATTGAAGGCAAAAATTAAAACTTAAAAAAAGACCTTATGGGACTCAGTCCAGGCCTTTCCCTCACGCTTTGTTTATTTTATGAGCTGATGCTAATTTGGGAACCCTCAGAGATTTTATGGAAAAATGAACTTTTAAATATAAATTGAGGTTTTTTTTTTTTTATATTTAATTACAACTTCAAGATTTTTTTTTTTTAACTTTACAAATGATAGACAAAACGATGGTGGGTCTGGCTTTCCTGATTTTATGCCTGGGCTCCTCAGCCTTTCATCACTTGCAATGCATTAGATACTTCCTGCTACTTGTGAAGAAAGCGGACAGTGGGCACAGAGATGCGCACAGCCCACTGAAATGAAGGCCGGCATCCTCTGTGGACGTCCCGGTCCGCTCGGGTGGATTTCTCCTCAAGCTGTTTCCGTTTACTTTCTCTCCATAAATTGTACACACTCTCGCACGCGTACACCAGCGATTTCTATGACATAGCCTTTCTGGAATTCCATAAACACAGGATATCCAACATGGGTTAACCACTTGTCTAGGAAAGAAAATAAGCAGACGGTTGCCCACAGAACACATCTTACATTTGGTCTGCGGAGTAAGCCAAGAACGCGATCGCGCTGAGGCTCTGCCTGAATAATAACCTGACCTGGAAAGCCGGAGCTTGGTTAAATGGATGTTTCTTGTTAACAGAAGGCGGAATGAGTTACAACCTCTGAATTAAGGGTTTTAAAAATTATTATTGTTGACCTTGATCATCAGAGAGGGTGTGGTAGGTAGCCAACTGCAAATATGAAGTTTATATCAGGCATAAAGAAAATAGTCTACTTAGAAAAGAAGTAGGATAAAAACATTAATAAAATAAAACCATTTGGTATTCATTAGATGAAAATATTTAGTTGTTCAGACAGGACAGCCTCCTTAAAACTTTTATAAAACAATAGCAAATGAGTGAGTAAGGATTGCCCTTCTTAGCTAACTATTGAGCCTGATTAACAAGGCCCTAATGTAAGGGGACCGCCCACAGCTCCAGGCTCAGCAGCAGTATTCAACAGTGGAGTCTGAGACTGAAGTCCCCCCACCTTCATCTCCCCAGCTACCTAATGCTGCAGAAAGGAAAAATAGAGCACTGACAGCAGCGGGTGGGTAGGACGTGCCTGCCTGTGTTCCTGTAATGGTAGTGAGGGCTCACCGTTAAGTATTAGTCACTTTTTCTGTTCTAAAGGGGGAGTTTGAAACTGCCAATTCAAGGACTTGAACAGTAAATTTGACTTTCAACACGTCCATCTGAAGGAAAGACCTTCAGTGGAGGTGGAGGGACAGCTCTTTCTCCATTCATCTTTCTAGACTCCCTGGACTCATTAATTCAGGTAGTCTGATAACAAATCTAAGTGGGAAGAATCTGCTTTCTCAATTACCAATGTCTACTAAGCATTGCAGGAGTGAAGTGAGTTACTGTAGCTTTAGATCATGCCATTCCTCTTAATTCTACCCCAGGGGCAACACTACACATCTGCTGGGTGTGGACCCAGCAGAGGAGCTTAAATGGTGGAGGGAGGGGATCCCTATGAAAGCCCTCTTCCTTTTCAAATACCCTGGAGGCACGTGACAATTGGACCAGTTTACACCAAGCTGTCGAAGACCTGCTGCTCAACCTTGAACTTTATTCATAATGCAGCAAGACTGTGTGTGTGTGTCTGTGTGCCCATGCACAGATGCAGCTGCACGCGCACGTTTCCCACAGGAAAATTCCCACAGGAGCAATTCTGAGAGATGGATGTCATCAGGATGTGATCAGGAAAAGTGTGCCTTTGGATTCTCCGCACATTCCTTCCCATATTCCATTGCTGTCGATATTGCCCTCCCACTCCCATCTCTAGTGTTCTGGTCCCATACACTATCACATCAGTGGACAACTCTGCTTTTAAAATGACAACCATGGGGCTGGAGAGATGGTCCAGTGGTTAAGACCATGAGCTGCCCTTGCAGAGTATCTGGGTTAGGTTCCTAGCACCCACATAGTGGCTCACAACTGCCACTGGGGATCCTATGCACTATTCTGACTGTCACAGGCTCCTGCACGCGTGTTGTATATATACATGCACACACATACACGTAAGATAAATATTTTATAAATATTTTAACCAGCCGGGCATGGTGGCACACGCCTTTAATCCCAGCACTTAGGAGGCAGAGAGGCAGGTGGATCTCTGTGAGTTCAAGGCCAGCCTCGTTTACATAGTGACTTCCAGGACAGCTGGGGCTACAGGGAGACCCTGTCTCAAAAACACCAATATATATATATTTAACCATGAACCAAATACAGGATTTTATATTGTAAATGTGGAAGAAGCATCCTCTCCTTTCCTACACACATGTACACACACACACACACACACACTCAAACCCCCCCATATACACTCACACAAAGTAGAATACACTCTCATTCACATTCAAACTAACACACGTATGCACACACATACAACTCTTAAATTTAAACCTTCCCATGCATGTGTCTATTATTTTTGTTAGTTTTCAAGCATTGTGCCATCATAATTAGCATTGAATATCTGCTAACAAAAAGGCCATGTGCAGCCTTTCAGAAAACAAATAGGTTGGGAGCTGAGGGAACACTTCCAGATGCCAGAGATAGGGTGGGCAGTGACAACTGGCTGATGGGGCAGGGGGTGGGGGGCACTGAGCAGCAGTCTAGGCACCTGGGACCAAGGAAGAAAGGAGGATGCTCGAACCAAACTAGTGCCCCAGGAAATTGCAGAGAGGTGGAAGGACCTTTAACTGGTCAGGAGGTCCTTCCGGGTTTGGCTTCTGGCCACTTCCTCCCCCTCCCCCTTTGTCCCCATCTTGTAGTATGTGCTCCAGCCCCACCCAAATATTCAGAAGCACATCCAAACGTGCTGTGTGCTATACAGTCCAGCTATCTGAAGCCTGACTGCACATTCTGAGGAAACAAAATCAGTATTTCAAAGACACACCTACATGCCCACTTTCTCTGCAATACCCAAGACACAGAAACTATTTCTAAAGGAAGATTGGGTAAAGGAATTGTGCCATATAGACTGGGAATGTATCTAGTGGGCGAGAGCTTGCCTAGTACACACCATCTTGAGTTCAACCCATAGCAACACACACACACCAAGCCAACCCAAACAAAATAAATATATATCATATCTCTGCATCTTACTATGTAAAGCTCCATATATATGGAGATATAGTCACACATAATAGAATATTATTTCTCCATAGAACTCAGGAAATTGACAGGCATGGTGGCTCAAGCCTATAATCTCAGCACTTGACAGGCAGAGGTGGAAGGACCACAGTGAGTTACAGGCCAGCTTGACATACATAGTAAGTTCCAGGTCAGCCCTAGCCACAGTGTGGCTTCCTCAAACAAAACAAAAAGAAACAAAACTGAACAAGCAAATCAGGAGATCCTGACACTTGCAACAGAGATGAACCCTGAGGGCATTAGACTAAGTGAATGATGACACATACCTGTAATCCCAACACTCAGGAGGTAGAGGCAGGAGGATCTGGAGTTCAAGGTCAGCCTGTGTTACACTGTCTCAAAAACAAAAACAAATCTGGGAAAGGCAATTACCATCCAATGGCATTTCCATTGGGAAGCTAAAAGCTGACTTCAGAGAAGGGGTAGAACTGTGGTCCTGGATTGGGGTGGGAGGAGTGAGGAATGTGGAAAGGCCCAAGGGTCCATACTTCCAGTTAGAAAAAGAATAAGTCCTTGAGGCCTAACATGCAGCATGGTAATAATAGTTAAAAATACTGTTTTTTTTCACTTGAAATTTGTTAAAAGGGCAGAAGGAATTCTTATCACTACCACCAAAAAAAATAAAGTAAAATAAAAAAGTGACTATATGAGGTGACAGATCTGTTAATTGACTTTACTGTGTAACCATTTCACAATATACATGCACATCAAATTATCTCATTACACATATTAAAATTATGCAATTTGTCTCTCCCAACAAGGTTTGAAAAAAATGTAAAAATATAAAGCCTTAATAAACAAACATGTTGTTAGAGAGATGATTCAGTGGTTAAGAGCATTTGCTGCTTTTGCAGAGGACCTTAGTTCAGTTTCCAGCACCCACATTGGGAATTTGATGCCCCCTTCTGGCCTCCCCAGCTCCTGCATGCATGTGGTGCACATAAACTCACATAGGCACCTAGACATACATATAAAAATACATAAGTACATTTTAAAACAAAGAAAGCATTTATCTTCCATCCCTGGTGCAGGAGTACCAGTGTGTCCTGCCATCTCTCTTCCCTGTGTGAAGGATCTTAGCCAGCTTTCCATCCTAGTGACTATTCAATTCCTGAAATTCCCCAGAACGAATTTCTTCACTACAGTTTAATTTCTTAACTACCCCCTTGTACCAAAGATTGTACTTTTTTTTTTTTTGTATCAAACCCAGTCCCACACTTGCTAGCCAAGCACACTACCATTGTACCACAACTCCCAGCCCTGAAGTGTATATAATAGTTAAGGGTGTTCTTAAATTTTTAAGATATTTTTGTTAATTCTTTGGGAATTTCATACAATATATTTTGATCATATTCGCTCCCCTCCCCATCTCCTCTCAGATCCACCTCTACCTTCCTTCCTACTCACTCAAATTTGTATCCCCCCCCCCTTTTTTAAAAAACCATTTTGTGCTATCAATTTTTGCTACCCAAATACTTTTGGTTTCGAGCCTAGCTTCTGGCACTTATTCAACCTACCAGGTTTCACACCTTTAAAGAAAACTGACTCTCCCTCTCCCAGCATCTATCAATGGCCAATAGCTCCTCAGATAGGTATGGGACTTTATGCCCCACCTCCCTACTCCATGGTGGGATTTTGTCTGATTTGCACTTGTACAGGTCTTGAGCATGTTGTCATAACTGCTATGGTTCAGGTGTGCAACTACTCTGTTATGACATTCTTAGATTAGTGCATCCCTCAACCCCCACCAGAGAAGCTTCTTCTTGCAGTAAATGGTGATTAACACAAATACACAACTGGTCAACATCTAGAGAATTGCAGACTTTGGACTTCTCAGCCCAAAGTGGGAGATTTATATCACACTCCCTGTCCCAAGGCTTAGGCATAGTCACAGAAGATGGGATGGAAAGATTGTGGATAACCACAATGTAACAGTGGATTCTTGAATTTTCATAAATATTTTACTTATGTTTTATATGTATGAGTGTTTGGTTGTGTATAAGTAAGTACACCATGTGTGTGCAGTACCTATAAAGGGCAGAAGAGGGCATCCAATCCCCTGGAGCTGGAGTTACTGATGGCTTTAAACCACCACGTGGGTGCTGGGAACTGAACCTGGCTCCTCTGCAAGAGCTGCAAAAGCTCTTAACTGCTGAGCCATCTCTCCACTCCTACATTCTTGATTTTAAATGACAACTTTGCCATAACATCCTTTATGAACTTTGTGACTTTTGCAGTTTTTCTACATGCCGTGAAAAGTAACATTTGTAATTCTGTTTTATGTGAAAGAAGATTATACTTAGATTAGTGCTGCTGTCAGCCTTAGTCAGAGAAACTTCTGTTGACAATGAGTTACACTTAATGCAGAGACTGGTAACTGATCAACTTGTTGAGAATAAGGGAGTTTTGAGTGTTCAGTCCTACATGGAACATCTGTTTCACCCCTAACAAGTCTCAGGGAACAGGGCAGAGAGTGGGCAGGAAGAATCTGAGAGCATGAAGATGGAAAGGAATGGTGGGAAACTATCTTCTGGATGTGACATGGCTGTTACCCCCATGAACTCACAGTAGCATTTGTTGCCTGCATAAAGCCTGCATAAAATTGGCCCAATAACATTTCATCATGGATGGGGGACGGCTCGAGGGCCCACCCCTTGCTGAGGAGTTACAGGCAATGAATGGTTGCTGGGAGAGGGGAGTCATGTTCCTCAACGTGAGGTCACTGGTAAATTGCCCTTGCTCACGCACATAGCCCTGACCCACCGCCATGAGGCAGCCCTAATCAAATGCAAACAAGCAAGACAAAATGATATGAAAGTGGGAAGGAGCCTTGTTGGAAAGAAGAAGGGGTCCAGTGGGAGGGAGAAGGGAAGAAGAGGTAAATGGAGGATAAGATCAAAGCACATTATATATGTGTATGAAATTGTGAAAGAGTAAATACATTCAGAAACAGAATGCTGAATGATGTTCTGTTGACTAAGAAAGGCAGCGGGACCTCAGGGTACAGACATTAACCCACAGTCCAGAAGAAAAATCTAGATGTAATGTCTTTCCCCAATAGCTTCTCTACCCCGACTGCTTCCTTTCTGGACTCTGGGCTATTCCACAAAGACTCATTCATTTTTTGCCCCTTGTGTTTGCATTCATCTTGCTTCTCTGTTATGCATCTCAATCATATATTATTGACATCTAATGAACAGAGAGCAAAGCCTCTCACTTGCTCAAGGCAGATAAACAGTATTCAAGGGAATGCTTTCTGTTTTGTTTTTTAATGAAGGATTATTTCCTTTATTAACTATGTCCTTGGAAGAAGACCAATTGGCCTCAAACAGAATAAGAAATTATTGATGTTTATAGATGTCATTTCGAATTCTATTCTGAATAAAGGAGATACATTAATAAATATGAACATTTGTAGTTACTAAAGATCTGAATGGAAGTCTATAAAATCATCTACTTTGGGGAAATAGCTAGGGTTTGCCCTTTGGCTAACTGGAGAGGCTAACAGAATGTGGGTACTTAAGGCAAATTATTACTGGAACTAAAGTTGATTCTTTTATAGCAGCTGCTTGCACCTGCCTTCCTTTTTTTTCTTCAGGCTAAAGTTATCTATTCCAGGATCCTATATCATGTGATATAAAGCTTTGGTTTCATTAGTCACTAGCACAGAAGCTTGACTCTATCTGCAATTCCTTTTGTGGGGTGAGGGGAATCTTGGCCACAGCTTTTGGCTAGCTTTGCTTCTCACAGTAGGTTAAAGTGGGCTGGAGTAAGAGGGAATATTGGTGTCTCGTTCTTCTTTTTAAATTATTTATTTATTTATTTATTTATTTATTTATTTATTTAATGCATATGCATGTATTGCCTACATGTAGGTAAGTATGCCCGTGTCTTGCAATGCCTGCGGAGGACAGAAGAGGTTGTCAGATCCCTTGGAACTGGAGTTACGGACAGTTGTTAGCTGCCATATGGGTGCTGGGATTCAAACCCCGGTCTTCTGCAAAAACAGTCAGTGTTCTTATATGCTGAGCCATCTCTCCAGCCCCCGGGTGTCTCATTCTTAAAGTTGCAGAAACTTCATCTATTTTTTAAAAGAGTTCTGGTGATTCAACTTATTTTACATTTTTCTATGACATGATACTAGTTTTCCTTGCTCTGTTAAAACAGATGTCCAAAGCCCCCAATTAAATAGACAATATAGATCATTTGAATTAGAAGTTCCTAATAGAGGGTGTCAAGGCAAATCAATAAAATTTAACAGTTTGTTCAAAGACTGTCTCTTCATTACTTGAGATGGTCAGGCAGTCAGAATAACTACTCACTCCTATTCTCCAAAACTATTCCTTAATTTGGAAAGTGATTAGAAAGCAAGGTGTCCAGGCTGTATTTCCTTAGCCTCTTGCTCAGGAAGAGCACATCCTGTGTTGATATGCAGGATTAGTATGCGAGTGTCTGCTATAGAGCATGACTGAAGATATTAGCCACAATGTCCAGTGGCATTATCTCTACACAGATTCCTGCAAGGAGGTTCCCTTCAAATTTGGTTGCAAGCAAGAATACCATGTCTGTTCACTCTTGACAGAAAGTGAAACCCTTGTCACCTATCATGTTTCTCTCTTCACCTTCACTGCCAGAAAAATTATGAACCAAATTTTGGCCAGGTGTTGTAATCTGATCAACTCTGTGCCTGGAAGTATTTCTTCTTCCCACTTGTTTTCTGAAAAGCTTAGAAACTGTCTCAAATACTTTTAGAAGTTGAAAATAAAATTTCAAACTAATAAGTTAGGTGTGGTGGTTCATGCTTGTAATCCCAGCATTTGGGAAGCTGAGGGGGACAAATAACACAAATTCAGGATAGCCTGGACTACATAGTGAATTCTAAGTCAGCCTGGTCTACAGAGTGAGACTTTTTTTCTGACCTCCCTGACCAAAGTCACCTGATTTCATCTCCTCATTTCTGAATGGGGATGTTAATGCTGCTGATTCCTTGAGTGGTTGTGGAACCAAAAGAGACAGCCTGGGGAAATATGTGAGCAAGGTCACTCTGGAGTTGTTAGTTACTGTACATCACACCTTCCACCCTGTATTGTGATGCTGACCTACTCTCATAATGCACAGTGGGCCATGGGATTAGTTAAACTCACAAATTCTTTCATATTCCTCCTTTCAAGAAGAGGACCCTGGGTCTAGAGAGATGGTTCCAAGGTTGACTACTTTTATAGAAGACTAGGTTCCTTGTACCCACATGGTGGCTAACAACTGTTCCAGAGATGTCACACCCTCTTCTGGCCTCCATGGGCATGACACACACAGGTGCACTTAGATATATGTAGGCAAACACCATACACATAAAATAATTTTTAAAAAATTTTGAAAAAGAGGGGCACCCCACTTTCTTTCCTTGAAGGTGGCTGCATTTAGCGACTTGTTTCTAACAAGTACCTTAAGGCAAAAGTTGCAAGACACATGTGATTAAATCCACTCTGGCTTCTGTTTTGCTCTTGCTCATAGGTCCCTCACAGCAAGTCAATAAACTGCCATGTTCTGAGGCTCCTGACAGCTTTGTAGTGAGGTGTGCAGATGAGCTGCTAAAGGTCTTACTAGCATGGAGCAAGGGCACCATCTTGAAAGCATATCCTTCCAGTCAAGTTTCAGAAGAAGGTATCCCCAGCCAGCTTCCACAAGCTTCTGAGAAATCCCAGCCAGACCCACTGAACCAAGCCACTCTTAGACTCTGACCCTCAGAAACCCTGAGAGAATGTGTGTGTGTTCTTGGTTTAAGTCCACATTTGGGGGGTAATTTGTTACCTTGCTAATGAAGTACCCACTGTTAGTGGTCCATCCCTGCAGGAAGAACCACTGAGCACAAACAGCTGACTCTCACTGATGAAAATTCAAGTACCCAAATGTCTCAGAATCATTAAGTAAGAAATTACCTGAAAGCCAGGCATGGTGGCACATGCCTTTAGTCCCAGCACTCAGGATGTAGAGACAAGCTGATCTCTGTGAGATCAAGGCCAGCCTGGTGTACTTAGTGAGCTCTAGGCCACTTAGGGCTACAGGGAGACCCTGTCTCAAAAAGGAAAGAAAAGCCAGGCATGGTGATGCACACCTTTAATCCCAGCACACGGGAGGCAGAAGCAGGTGGATCTCTGTGAGTTCAAGGCCAGCCTGGTCTACATAATGAGTTCCAGGACAGCTGGGGCTACAGGGGAGTAAAAAAAAAAAAAAAAAAAAAAAAAAAAAAAAAAAAAAAAGGAAGGAAGAAGAAAGGAAGAGAGAAAGAGAAAGAATTATGCAATTTTCTGATTTGGCAGATGGAAAAATCCAGAAAAGAGGTTGAATGATGATGGTGGGGGTTTTACCAGACTGTGAATACCAAGGATCTTCTATACTGTGTGGGTAGGTGGAGCAGGTGCATGCTAAATGCTTGTTTTTTTTTTTTTTTTTTGAGACAGTAGTCCCAGTTGACCTGAACTCACTATGTAGACTAGGCTGGCCTAGAACTCACAACGATCTGCCTGCCTCTGCCTCCTGAGTGCGTGCTGGGACTAAAGGCATGTGCCACCACCCCAGCGCACTTGTTGTTTTAAGCTGCTATGTTAGGAATAATGTGTTATGCAGTAATACATAACTAAAAGATGCTGGCAAATGCCACTAGCTCCAGATCTTGTAATCTGGATGCTATCATGGTAGGTGAGGGTGAGAATTTAGAATAATTGTCTAGGTTGCGCTGCTATACAAAATACCTGTCTAGAGTCCGCATGCTAAGATGTTTGTTTCAAGGAGCATTTAAATTTGACTCATGCTGGAGATGGAGGACACAGTAGGTTTTTTTTTTCATTCCAAACCTTAGAAGAACAAAAACTTATGTGGACAAGAAAAGATGCTTTGAAGTACTCTAATTTAGTAATATCAGTTTCTAACCAAACAATTGTCAGTTTCAAAATGAAAACTTATTTCTGGTAAGAATGTATCCAGGGGCTGGAAAATGCACAACAAGGCGTCAAAGGGTGGGGGACAGTGTTTCAGAAAGTAGCAACAATGCAGCATAACCTGTGCGGTCAGTCACAGGACCCTGTATTTTGTAGCTTGTATTCTCTTTACCCCGTTTCTTCACTTCTGGATTTTGTAAATAGAATCAGATACAGTAACTAAATAAGACCTATTAAGAATTTTTCCAGGAAGGCTGAAAGAGGGATCAGTGGTTAAGAGCACTGACTTCTCATACAGAGAACCTGAGTTTGATTCCCAGCACCCACATGGTAGCTAACATCCATCCATAATTCCAGTTCCAGGGGATCCAATGCCCTCTTCTAACTTCTGTGGACATTGCATAACATGGGTGCACTTACATGCATGAAGGCAATACACTCATACACATAAAATAAAAATAAGAAATAATTTTTTTTTAAAAAGAATTTTCCACAGAAGTGGGAGCTATTTGGGGAGAGAAAAGAGACCAGTAAGAGGGAGGCAAGGGTCTGGGAGAGGACAGTGGGGAGGGGGGAGGAAATAAAAAAGAATAAAGTGTAAAAAAATGCATATATGTGTGTATATGTATGTATAATATACATATATATGTATATATGAAAATGCTACTACTTTTTATACTAACTTAAAACTATACCTGGTTTACATGGTGAGTACCAGGCCAACTGGGGCTATAGGGAAACCCTGTTTCAAAAGACACCTCCCAAAAAAGAAGAAGAAGAAAAAGAAGAGGAGGAGGAGGAGGAGGAGGAGGAAGAGGAAGAGGAGGAAGAAGAAGAAGAAAGGCAGATAGGCTCTTGTGGGTTCCTGGGATTGCACAATATATATCATTTGGTTCTGACTTAAATCTCTGGGCACTATGTCAAGCCAGAATGCTGCAGTAAAACATCTACTTCACCCTGTCTCAAAAAGACAGAAAAAAATCACTTCAATATATTCAATAGGGAAGAAGAAAAAGTCAGTAGCTCCTCATGCTTTTAGAAAACCCTATAACTAATATTAAAAAATAAGAATCAACCAGGCGTGGTGGCTCATACCTTTAATCCCAGCACTCAGGAGTCAGAGGCAAGCGAATCTCTGTGAGTTCGATGCCAGGCTGGTCTACATAACAAGTTCCAGGTCAGCTGGAGCTGGGGATAAAGTAAAAAAAAAAAAAAAAAAAAAAAAAAAAAAAAGTTGAGAGTTTCGATAAACACACCCTGACTTTAAAAGGAGAAAGTAAAAAGAGAAGAATATGTATTTTAAGAACAACAAAATATTTATTTCTATTCTAATAAAAACGTATGAAATATATGAAGTTCACTTCACACGTCATGATTTAAATTTCTTAGATGCTTATTTGATTATGAAATCTCTCCCTTATTTTATCAGATAATTTAAAAAATTTTCTATGTTCCCATACTTAATGCTAAACTGGAATTTTAAATTCAAGTGTAATCTCATAGGGGCAGGAGGATTTTGGCCTGGTATTGAGAGTTTATCCTAGAAGAAATAAACTCACCAGACCCAGACATGTTCCTTTTCAAGGATTTATTTTTCTTCTGCTGTTCATAGCAAAACTCTGTCTCAGATGATTCATAGGTAAAAGTTACATAGGGGGTTGGGGGGCAGGATAAAATGAAAGCAATTATTTACATCTTGTAGAACTTCTTTTGATGAAACCATGTGCAAAGTTTGCATAACAATCAGTGAGTGGAGTCTGGTGAGATGGCTCAGTATTCATTGCCTAAAGACACTGGTTGCCAAGCCAGAGGACCTGAGTTTCATCCCTGAGAGACACTAAGTGGGTGGACAAAACTGATTCCAGCAAGCTGTCCTCTGATCTGCACATGCATGTATGTATATCCTCTAACATACACACACACACACACACACACACACACAGAGGAACCCTTAAAATAAAATGTTAAAAAATAGAAAATCTGTGGGTAGAAGATACATCTTAACCCAGTTTAGAGAATTTGGAAACAATAAAGCAGTTTATTTGAGAAAGCTTTATAACTCTATTAGGAAAAGAGGGTTAAACTAGAACAAAGTTTTAAGAAAACTTTATCAGACTAAGAAATGTTAGGTCAGGGTAACTCCCCAGACATGATATCTTTAAGAAACTGGAACCCATGGTCATGTCTAGGAGTCTACTTGAAAATGGGGTATAGATGACTATTTTGTCTTTTTGGTTTGCCTAGTCTAAAAATACATATTTTTTTTCTTGGCTACTCAAAGAAACCCTATAAAACATATTCTTTCCAATGCTAAGTATGTTATAATAGTAAACAAGTCAAAGAATTTTAGAGATGACAGATTAGAGTGACTTCAAACACAACAAAACAAAACATAGGATTATTCTCAAGTGATATCTTAAATACAACAGATTTGAAGGCTTTTTAAAAAAATATAAATTGCTTTTATACATCAAAATTAAAACAGATCCTAGGCTAGAGAGATAGATCAGTGGGTAAAGCACTTGCTGTGAAGCACTTGGACCTGAGTTTGGATCCCCAGAACCTGTGTAAAGTCAGATACTCTGTAATCCCCATAGCTCCTGTAGTGAAAATGGGAGGAAGAGAGAGGTGACACGCCAGAGGCTTATGGATCAGCTAGCCTGGAGTATGCAGAGGTGAGCAAGAGACCCTGTCTTAAACAATGTGGAAAGTAAGTACAGACACCTAAGTTTGTCCTCTGACCTCCACTTGTGAGAGCACACATACACACACACGCACCCCACATACACAGAGATGCATGCACACATATTTTAAAAAAATTAACCAGCTCCTTATTATAATGGTAGTCGAGGGGTCGTTTTGGTTGAATACAAGTATTTACAAATAGGACCTCAGGAAGATAGTGCAGCTTCTCCATTCAGCATGGTTCTGTTCTTACTTTTGGTTACTCAATAAATATGAGGAAATCCTTCTTTGATTCATGGAAATCTAACCAGGACTTTGTGCATGCTAAGGAAGAGTTCTATATCCTTAGCTCTAAGAAAATTCATATTTGGATAGAAATGTGGTGATAAATATAAAGTTTAAATAGCTGCCTTTCAATCTCAGAACATTCTCCCAGCAAACAAAAATGGAAGGAAATGCTGCATCCAGAAGTCAGCATAAAGACTACGTAACACACAGAAAGCCTTCGACTTGTTGAAATTGAGCATACAATGCATCCGTGTATGTGGTATGTATTTGCTTTAAATCTTGTCTATTATGGCAAAGAGTTCTAACATGAAATTTACCACTTTATGGTACAGAGGCTCAAATGCAAAGTCTCCTGCATGCTAAGCCATGCTCTTTGGCTAAGCCACACCTTAGCCTTTGAACTCTTTTAAAGAGTAGAGTTCAGGGGGATTATGCACATTCACACATTCATAACGTTGTGCATTCATTTACACAACTTTTTTATTATCCTGAGTCAAGAATCAATTTTTAAGCAGTTAAAAATGAAACCTGGGGGCTGGAGAGATGGCTCAGTGGTTAAGAGCACTGACTGCTCTTACAGAGGACCTGGGTTCGATTCCCAAGACCCACACTGTCGCTACGAACTGTCCTTAACTCCAGTTCCAGGGGAATCCGAAGCCCTCTTCTGACCTCTGCAACATTGCAGGACACGGGTGCACTCACATACACGCAGGCAATACACTCATACACATAAAATAAAAATAATAAAATATTTTTAAAAACAGAAATCTGAATCAGATGTTCTTTCTGGAAGCACCTTCACAGAAGAGCTTTATAAAGATAATCTTCTGGTTTATCTGAGGCTCAGAGAGCTAACTGGGCTGGGGATGACTGACACCATACCCATGTTTAGCAAGGGGACATCTTAGCCATTGGACAGTGCCGAATTCTTTTCCACCCTTTTCATCCCAAGCAGCAATGTCTTTTGATGATTTTAGTTCTCTCTCTTTCAGTGTGTGTGTGTGTGTGTGTGTGTGTGTGTGTGTGTGTGTGTGTGGTGTTGGGGACGGAACCCAAAGGCATTGTGCATGCTAGGCAAGTTCTCTATGATGGATCCACAACCCTAGCCTTGATTTTAGTCTCTTAAACGACAATGTCCTCTTACAGATGCTCTTTCATCTCTCTACCTGAAAACAAGAAGTTCAAATACAGCAAATAAAAATGTGTGGGGCTGGAGAGATGGCTCAGCCGTTAAGAGCACTTGCTGCTCAGTCATGAGGACAAGATTTTGGATCCCAGAACCCATGTAACAAGCAAATACTTGTAACTCCAGCTTCAAGAGACCTGAC
>NW_008341810.1:4839724-4849947 GCF_000622305.1 Nannospalax galili | reverse complement strand
ACACACACACACACACACACACACACACACACACACACACAGAGTAATAAGCAGCAATTAAGGAAAAAACATGAAAACATCATATGCAAGTAACTTGGAAAGATAACACAGATGCTGGCTCCAACTTTTAAAAGTATGATGGGAGCCTCTGGGGAAAGAAATGCATTTTAAAAGACTAATGGTGTCAGCAAAAGCCTTCCTGTGGGCTTTGGGAACAGGGGTCAGGAGGGCATGTCTCTGAGGAGAGAGATGTAAGCCCATAAGAACACCAGCACCAGCCCACCCTTCCTTCATCACCGCCACTCAGACAGCCTTAGCTCCTGTATCCTTTAAAGCTGCACGTGCTCTCGAATCAGATTTTTCATGGTGTGGGCCTGGCTTTCTTGGGAACTCATGGCTTGGCCAGGCTGGCACTTAACCCACATAACTCTCAGGGGAAACCCACAAAGGCTGAGCCTTGCAGAGGCCTGGCCTGAAGCCCTCAGGCTTGAAGCCCAGAACTGGTCCCAGGAGAGAAGGGAGGCTCGTGTCTGTTGGGTTGGGCATCTTGGCAGAAATTTTTAATCATAAACTTCAGGATTCCATTTGTGTTGAGTGTTTGAGTGCTAGCATTATGGAAAGGGATAACCAAATTTTATCAACTTTGGCTTTTTGTAGAAAATGATGTACCAGCAAAGAGAGGAGACCATCTAGGCAGATAGATCATGTCTAGTTTCATAATTTCATAGATTGAAGAAGAAGGAGCTATTTGACTGCCTTAGCTACAAAAGAAAAAGGATTTCTGAAAGGCACAGAAACGAAGCCCAATATTTTAAGCTTGCATATTAAGGTTATAGGGTTTGTTTTTGACAGTCTCATGTAGCCCAGGCTGGCCTTGAACTTGCTATATGGCCAATGATTAACCTTGAACTTCTAATCCTCCTGCCTCTACCTCCCTAGTGCTGGGATTGCAGGTATGTATCACTATGCCCAGTCTACATGGTGCTCAAGATTAAATCCAGGGCCTAGTGCATACTAGGCAAGTGCGCTACCATCTAATCTACATTTCCAGCCCTGGAGTAATTTTTTTTTCAACATAGTCTGTGATCAATTAAGTATCAGTCAAGTATCTACTGTGTTATAAAGCTATGGTGAAGCAAAGATGACTATTTTTTTCTTTCCCATTTAATTATTCCATTTTTTTCTAATCAGCAAGGTCACGAAAATAAATCAACAGAGTTCCAGTGTGTAAAAGCAAAGTGAGTACAAATCTGGGTCACAGTAGGATTTCTATAGGCAGTCTCCATGGATTTCTCTGGGTTATAGTGCTATAGGAAGGCAATTTCTCCAGAAGATACGGCATCCACCCTCAAACCAGTCAGCCCAGCCTGAGCGAGGACCCAGAACCTCCAAGGCTCACATGGCACGCCCCCACCCCGAATTTCTAGAGTTTAGTTTCAGTCACCTTAAGGCAAGGAGGTTGTAAATGCAGGACTTTAAAAGCTGACGTGAGGAGGTATTATCAGTGCCTAGGACGGAACTCGGAATTTCACTCAGAGCTTCACACTGTTACATTAAGCTAAGCATATACCGGCTGCTGAGCTCCACTCCCAGTCCCCCAAGCAAACACTTCATTGACAACGGCTTTCACATTAGCGTATCATTCTCAGTATCTCTTTGGGACCATAAAAACTGTGGTTGAGTGAGGAGGTGACATCTGTCATCTGTCAAGTCACCTGCCCTGGTGGGTGGTTTTCTTCAGGGCCACTGACTTGCTATGTTGCTTAACCACATGACAAATCCCCATCAGTCCTGGTTTTAATCTCTCTTCCAGAGTCATGAATGTTCCCGTACTACTCTATCAGACTGCTGGGAGGAAGAAACACGGTCCTAGAATGCTAGAACTTCCCTCCCTCCCTCCTTTCTTTCTTTCCCTCCTTCCTTTCTTTCTTGAGACAGGATTTCTAACCCAAGCTAGTCTGAAACTTACAATCCTTCTGCCTCAGCCTCCTAAGTGCTGAGGTTACAGGCATGCACTGCCATGGCAGGCCAGGTCAGGTCTTGTACATTTTGACTGAGTCTGCTTAGGATGCTGAAGCAGCAACCTTTCTCCATACAAGGCACTGTATGTGCGTGTGGGGGTGGGGTGGGGGTGGATGCTAACAGGAGAGAATGAGGCTGCAGCCAGCTGTGCCTGAGCTGCCTGCTACTTTTTCTTTGTTTGATCTTGAGTAAGTTCTGTGACTGTTCTGCGCCTCAGTTTCTTCGTCTGTGAAATATCAGTGATGACATCCAACTCACTGGTTTATTGTAAATATTAACTGACAATATAGCTGTCTTCCTGTCACAGAAATGCTACCTTCCCTGCCTCCTGGTACTTTAGAAGTACCCCTTTTGATAAAAACAAACACACAAAAAACCAAACTCCTCAATCTTCGTCCTTCTTTCTGCCCTCAGTTTCTTTTACTATTCATCAAGCACCTGAGCCATATTCAGCACCGGGTGCTGCTCTAGGTGCTAGGGATACAGCAGTGACGAAAGCTCCCTAGATTCCTGCTACCTGAAATTTCTACTCTAGAAACTTTGGTATAGGGCAGGGTCAGGGCTAGGGGGATGAGATAGGCAGCAGAAGACACAAAGAAGCACATGGTGCATGTAGACAGGAAGTTGGAGATGACAAAGCTCAGAGGCAAATAAAACAGGGTAGGATATATCTGGGCTGGGGCTGTGGGGGTGGGCAGGAAAGGTCACTTGTGAGCAGGACTGTGGGGGTGGGCAGGAAAGGTCACTTGTGAACAAGGACCCACGGGTGGGTAGAGGAGTGGACTGAGAACAAATTCTTCTCTCCCAAACCAGAGGTGACATAGTATTCCCAGGAAAAGACAAGGCAGGGCTGAGCCCCAGGAAGGGCTAAATGGAGGCACTGTGTCTGACCTGTGCTCAGCTTTGGTAAAGAGGGAAGAAACATTGGATGCCCAGACTCTGAGAGGCTGTAGTTCCCACTCAGGAGAGAAAGCTGCCCATTTCCCAGACTTCCTGAAAGCACAAGAGGTGCAGAGGCATCTGGATAAAGAACTCCAAGCCCCCATTCTTAAGTTTTTCTGTAGGAGAGTGGGCTGCCTGGGGAACAGACAAGCCTCAGAGTGCTTCTTGACACAACCTAGAATTATCTGGGAAGAGAGTCTCACTGAGACACTGTTTACACTGGATTGTCTTGTGGGCATGTCTGTAGGGGACTGCCTTTTAAGTTAATTGATATGGGAAGACTGGGCCCATTATAGGTGGCACCATTCCCTGGACAGGGGGGTCCTGACTGTAGGAGTGGAGAGATCAGGCTGAGCACCAGCAAACAAGCGAGCATGGATGCATGCCTTTCTTTCTGTTCTTGACTGTGGATGTGATGTGACTAGCTGTGTGAAGTCCTGCCGCCTTGACTTCCATATGGCAACACACAGTAACTTGGAATTGGGAGCTAAAGTAAACCCTTTCTACCCAAGGTTGCTTTTCTGCCAGGATATCCCACCACAGCAACAGAAATGAACCAAGAACATGGGACTAATGTCATTTAGGCTCTCTTTTCGTAGCTTCCAGAGGGACCCTGGCAATCTGCACTCCTCTCTCCTGTGGGCTTCCGCACCACCACAGGCCTGAAAACACTTGGATTCCTGCTGCCGGCCAAGGACAGGAGGGCTCTCTGCTCTGCCTGGAGAAATTGTACCCTCCCCAAGGTCTCCAGCTAGTCTTGGAAAACAAGGGACTTGGGGAAAAAAGTCACTTGACTTTTATAAAGTGGAAACTACCTTGGGGCTCTATGTAATTAAGCCTAAATGCCATTTTCCCTACAGCTCTCGGTGAGGTAACAGTTCTCTTGAATATCAACTCAGGAAGTTTTGTCCAAGAAAAAGGAGATGGGACTAGAGTTTTGCCAAATCAGGAAATGTGAATTAACTGACAAGGAACTTCAAAATAGAGATGGAGGCAGCAGACAAGACAGGAAGGGGGAGAGAGAGAGAGAGAGAGAGAGAGAGAGAGAGAGAGAGAGATCCTGTGTATGAGTGAACTTGGGAAAGCAGGCTGATTTTCATTCATGTGCATTTTATTAGTTGCAACTTCCTTTTGATGGTGGGCTGCTTGGAAAAACTTGGAAGGAAAGAAAAATCCCAAACTTAATGCAGTCTTCAGGAAAGCAAACCCTCAGGCCTTATAAGGGATTCCAGCCTGGGAATGGGGACATTCACCTGCAGTGTGGAGAATTGTCTCTTTCAGGGCCTCCCTGCTTCACACCACCTGTCTCCTTCCTGTGCAATGCACCATTTCAAACAGTGACTACACTGTGTACCTCACACAGGAGTTTCCTCCACCCATCACCTTTCTGGTGTTGGACCTGCCTATGGTTTCAAACATGGTTGGTATGCCCTAAGAACAGAAAAAAAAAAAAAAAGCCCTGTTCTTAAGCAGGTAGGTTGGAGAACAGAGAAGAATGAATCACTTTGGAAAAAGTAAAGGCAAACTACAAGTTCATCTGTGTCACCAAATCTGTACTGGCTTTAGAAAACAAATTGAACCTTTTCATTTTCCCTTCCTTACTAATCACTCTTCATTTCACTTTGAAACAGAACTCATACAAGCAATTTTGTCCTAAGAGTTTCTGTCCTAAGTGGCTGGGAGATGATTCAGTGGATAAAGTGATTGCTGTACAAACATGAAGACCCGAACTGCAATTCGTAGTACCTACACAGAAACCCGGGTGTGGCTGCCTATGCCTGTGATTTCAGCACCTGGAAGTAGGATGGGAGGATCCCTAGGGCCTTCGTGGCCAACTAGTTCAGCCAAGTCTTCAAGCTCCAGGTTTAATGGCAAACTCTGTCCTCAAAACTAAGGTAGAGGGGTTGGGGACATGGCTTAGCGGGTAAAAATGCTTGCCAAGCAAGTGCGAGGACCTGAGTTGGTTGATCAAAGTGAGCATCTGTGATCCTAGTGTTTATGGGGAAATGAGAGACAGAGACAGGGGAATACTCTGGAAGGACTTGGGCAAGCTAACGTGACATATATAGCAGGGAGATAAGAGGTCCTGTCTCAAATGCGGTGGATGGTGAGGAACAACACCCGAGGTTGTCTTCTGACCTCCTCATGTGTTGCGTGTGCTGTTGAACATGCACACCTGAACTTACATTCAGGAACATGCACACACAAGAAGAAAAAAATAAGGTGGAGCTCCATAGAGGACTTCTGGCCTCTGCACACACACTGCTACATCATGCACAGATACATAAACTTAAAGAAAGACTGCTTTAAAAAGAAAAAGAATATTTGACTTGATGGCTTTCTTTCCCCTGTTGTTTGTCCTACCTAATTTCTAGACTCAGTCCTGGTTAGGGCTGTGCTAGTCAGGAAACATTTTAAGGAACAAAGCAAATGACCCCAGGGACCTGGAAGTCACTGAAAGCGTGTGCACAGACACAGACAAATGCCCATGGTGCCCACGTCCCTGTGCACACGTGTGTTTTTGTTGCGCACTATACGCCAGTGTCACTCTACAGAATAAATGAAAGGACATCAGGACTTGCATCTTGAAGGCCCCTGGGTTCTTCCAAATTGGTAAAGCTTACTTTCACAAAGGGGCCAGGCTTTAGCTCAAACACCCCACACTGATTGCCTCTGTGTATGATACAAGGAAATGAAGTATGCTCCGAAAGGAGGCCAGTGTTTCCAGACTTCAGTGTCAGAGATACTTGTTTTAAAAAACCTCAGAGGTCCCACTCCAAAGATTCAGAACCAGTTTTCCAGAGTAGAGTCAGGAGTGGGTGGGGCTTTTAACTGCTATCCCATGTTCTGCAGAGGCTGAAGAACACCAGCTTCTACTACGGATCAGAGTCCTCCTCTCTCCATGCACTGTTCAGTTCAGTCTGTCAAGTGTGTGCCTTCCTGTTGCAGGTCTGCAGCCTTCCTGAGAGTAAGCGGTAGCTCCGTAGCTTTACCTCTGCCCTTCCCTACCATCAGTGAGTGACCCCAGTCCTTCCTCTCCCTCTTCACTTCCCTCTAATTCTCACCCCTCCCCCTTCTTCCTTCTTTTCCTTAGTAGCATTGGGCAAGCCATTTAATGGGCTTCTATGATTACATTGAAATAAGAAGGGGAGCTGGGGCTGGGTGTGGTGGTGCACACCTTTGGTCCCAGCACTCGGGAGGCAGGGACACAGGAGGATCTCTGAGTTCACGGCCAGCCTGGTCTACATAGTGAGTTCCAGGACAGCTGGGGCTATAGGGAGACCCTGTCTCAAAAAAAAAAAAAAAAAAAAAAAAAAAGGATTAATACAGAGCCCGTGTCCTGCAGAGGCTGTCCTGAAGTCTGGTTGGGAAAATAGGTGAGACAGGCCATGGTTGTCTTGCAGAGAGAGCCATGTGCCACCATGATTGAGGTGTGGACCTTCACAGCAGCTGCCTGGGCCAGGTGGCTCAAGGAGAGGGTCCTCCGAAGATGTGATGGACAGTGCTGTGGTTTCCCAGGTAACTAGAGCCCCTGCTCTGAGCACCCCTCTTCCAACCCTCTCCAACAGGACCACATTAATTTTTCAAGTACCAGTTTACTATTAATATAGCTCAAGGAACTGAATATCATAGAAAAAGAGCAAAACAGATTCAGTTATAACATGAAATAATAAGATGTCCAAGGCTTGAATGAACATTATCAAGTAAATGTATAAAATCTGTCATAAACCCATTTCCTACATGTGGACTTGGTTTTACCATTTCCATAGGGTGTTTCTAAATGATGAAGCAGGTGTGGGGACTTTTGCCTACATGACCACATCCCTCCACCAGGCTATTGTCCTCTCCTCCATCAGCCCTACTAGACCTTGGACAAGACCCTCTAGTTTTTGGTTTCTAATGCATAAGAAAGGTATCTTTTAAAGCCATATAAGCCAACCATGGTGATGGTCTATAATCTCCACTTGAGAGGTGGAGGCAGGAGGTTCAGGAGTTCAAGGTCAACTTTGGCTACATAGTGAGTGAGGCCAGTTTGGGCTTAAGGAGACCCTATCTCCATAAACAACAACAACAACAACAACACAACAACAAAAAGATCTTCCTTGCTGCTTGACAAGACATTGAGATTTTTGCTCTAATTCCTGTGGAGTCACCTGTGTGTGAGGAGAAAGGGGAAGCAGAGGACATGTATTTTATTTCCCTGCCCTCTTTGATGGCTAATTAGAAAACAGATTTGTTAAAGCTGACCAAAGAGAGTGACCTCATTTCCTCTGACTCTTCCCTTAGGACATCCTGGTGTTAGGGAGATGACTCAGGCCCCAGAAATGAAGCAAAACAGACCAATTTCCAATACTGATGATTTTGGATCACTCTCTTACAGAGAAAGGAGGCTATTTGGGGGTGGGGGATGGAATGAAGAAAATAAAGCATGGTTTTCTGGCTGGGCTAAAAATAAAACAAAAAAGGACGGTCAAGGTAGACCCTGACATGTATTCTTTCTCTTTTTCATTCTTTATAGAAGTCCACTGTTAGGACTTTCATACTCCCTCAAGTTCTTGCAATGTAAAGTCTTGGTTTAGGATCTTACACATTTTTAAAGTTCATTTTTATTATTATAGGATACCAGATGGAATTGGGCAGATGAGTTGGAAGATGTTTTCACTCTGACTTGTGCAAGTAACTGTCACTCCTCTATTGAAATCATAGTTTCCCACCAGGCCATGCCTCATGAACCTTCACCTCCAGCAATAGGATGCCCTAGAAATCCTTTGTCCTTGGTCTGGGGGTGGTAGAATATTAACAGTTAAGTATAGTGCATGTTGATTCTTTCAGTTGAGTCAAAGACATTCAAAGGAACCCAGGAATGGTCCTGACAGAACGCAAGACAGATCCTGAACTGGGAGTCTGTTCAATACGTTCTGGGCAAGCCTGTGCATCTCTAAGTCCTTCTCTCTCCAGATTTCAAAGCTCTGGACACAGACGCACAAGTCAATAGGACTTGAGGAAAATGAGATCCTCCTTCATGTTATCATTTGGATCGAGAAGTCCACTGAATCCCACTGAACCCTGGGAAGAAAAGTGCGTTCTCTCTTTTGCTCTAGTCCTTAGAGAAGAGATAATCACTGTTCCTGTCATCAGAAAGCAAGGCTAGTTGGATTTTTAAAATTTCTGCTATGGGAAATAAGAACCTCCACAGAATTTTTGCAATAAGATGGTAAATGTTCAGGTAATGGACACAAGGGATTAGGAACTAGCCATATTTAATTTATTTTTTATGTGTATGAGTATTTTGCCTGCATGCATGTAAGTGTACCTGTGTTGTGCAGTGCCCACAGAGGTCAGAAGAGGGCGTCAGATTCCTTGGAATTGAAGTTAGGGATGGTTGTTAGCTGTCATATGGGTGTTGGAAATTGAACTTGGGTCCTCTGCAAGAGCAGCCAGTGTTCTTAACTGCTGAGCCATCTCTCTAGCCCCCTAGGGGTATTTTTGACAGGTAAATAGGGAAAGGGCCACTGATGACTAATAAAGATGGCGTGCTTCCAGCTTCTTGGTCTGAAACAAAGGTATGGGGGCTTCCCCTCTAGCCAGCTGGGCCCCCTTTCCAGCTGACTGGTCCAGAGACCAGTTCAGATAAGACTAAGGCTGGACCTGGACATATTAACTTGGAATGGTGGCCCATCAGCTCTCTCTTCTTTATATAAGTGATCAATCCAAAATTAGGGGAAGGGGACCCACCCCATACCATCAAGATTGCTTAAAAGCCCAGCCCTCCCTGGGGCTTTGTATGTTTCAGTTTCTAAATCCTTTCTCCACTTGTGGACTCTCTCTCTCTCTCTCTCTCTCTCTCTCTCTCTCTCTCTTATTTTTAATGAAGTTTGTTACCTGTTGTTTTCTGCTGTGTCTGAGACTTTTCCTACCTTTTAATTCTTTAATGATAGAGAAGATGAACCCAATCAAGATCACTAGATGATAACAGAAGGAAACTTGAAAAAATATTTGACAATGAGTATGTCTGCTCTCAGCACAATTTTACCTGGGAATTATGTTTCCATCACTGTTTTCTTAGCAAGGATCAGGAGTGATACATGATCTTGAACTCAATGGCTATAGCTCTCCCTCTCCTAAGGGTCACATAGCTGTACATCCATCTACTGATGAAGGTCAGGACAAGCTACCCCAAAGCCTAGCACTCTGGTACTTGAGAAAACAATAGAAACGGGGACCACTCTACCTTCTGCTAGCAGATCATGGAAATCTCATTGATTAATTCAACAGATTTATTAAACTTTATTGGGACCAGATTGTAAACAAAAACACATTTGTTCCCATAGAGTTTAAAATGTGGTAAAAGGAATAAACGTTAATCCTATGATGATACAAATAATACAGCTGTGCTGGATAGCTTTAGCTGTCAATTTGGCACATCTGGGAAGAAGGAGCCTCAACTGGGGCATTTCTTTTATTGGACTGACCTGTGGACATGTCTGTGAGGCATTTTCTTGATTGTGAGTTATGTGGGAGGGCCCAGCCCACTGTGGGTGGTGCCACCCCTGGGCAGGTGGTCCTGTGTTGTATAAGAAAGCAGGCTGAAGCTGGACGTAGTGGCACATGCCTTTTATCCGAGCACTTGGGAGGCAGAGGCAGGTGGCTCTGTTTGTGTTTGAGGCCAACCTGGTTAGCAAGTTCCAGGCTGGCTGGGGCTACAGGAAGATGAAAAAAAAAAAAAAAAAAGGCTGAGCACATGCCAGAGAAGCAGGCCAGTAAAAAGCACTCCTCTGTGGTTTGTGCTCCAGATTCCTGCCCTTAGCTCCTGCTCTGGCTCCTCTCCATGATGAACTGAAGGTAAAATAATCCTTTCTTCCCCAAGTTGGTCAGTGTTTTTATTGCAGTAATAGAAAGCTAAGACAGTAACTCTGATGGTGCTCTGTGGCAGAGATTGCTTCCCATTAAAATCTGCTTGTTTCTTCTCAGGGGTAGACAGTTAATCTGCATCTCCCAGCCTATCCTGCAGCGGGGTAATGAACTGGGAGGAACCTGGCCCTTGAGCACTAGCAGAAGAGTGTTAGGTGAACAGAACTTCTTGGCGGATAGGTAAGCAATGATATCCTTCATTTCATCTATTTGTTGCATCAGCTTTGCTTGCCATTAACATATGTGTGTTATATATATATATGATTCATATATACACATATCATAGGCGTGAGACATGGGTAAAACAAAATTGGGGGACCTAACATAATCTGAGGAAGGAAAGTGAA
>NW_008341810.1:4827139-4838902 GCF_000622305.1 Nannospalax galili | reverse complement strand
TGAGACAGGGTCTCCCTGTAGCCCCAGATGGCCTGGAACTCACTGTGTGGACCAGGCAGGCCTTGAACTCACAGAGATCCGCCTGCCTCTGCCTCCCAAGTGCTGGGACTACAGGTGTGTGCCGCCATGCCCAGCTTATTTTTCTTTTTAAAACATTGCTGGGGATGGAACCCAAGGCTTTCCACACACCAGGCAAGCACTCTGGCACTGAGCTATAGCTCCAGCTCTGCATGTTACAGCACTTAGTGTGATAGAACACTCACTATCTTCAGGTGCTGGTTGGATCTACACAGCTATTAGACTAAGGCAGAAAATGTCCGTAACTTTTAAAGCATGGTAAAATATTCCACTGTAGCAACAAAATATAATTTGCACTCCAAGTTCCTTTCACGGTGGTTTTTCTCTTTTCCCTTTGATTTTGCAAAGTTGTTGAAAACTGATTGCGTTTGGAATCATTTCAATAACCAAAAAAGGATCCGACCACTTCCCTGTCTTCTTCCCCTTTATCCACCATTTACTTTTCTCAGTTCTCTTACATTTCGCCAAGAGGTCCAGCTTCCTCATTCTCCACTTCCCAAAGCCCAAATGAGCTCTATTGGTTGGCATACTGTATTTATTTAAGGAGATTATAAAAATGCTTTTCTGGCCTTTTCTTCTGCCTTTATCCCCTTCCTCTTAAAAACAAACAAGAGCCAAAACCATGCAACAACCAACGAAACAGATGAGAACCCCTTACCTTCTTTCTTGTTTAACTTCATCCATTCACCACCTGTGGAGGAACTTTTGTTCCCACTTGGCCTGTCTTAGTCTTTTCTTGCTCATTTTCTCAGTGGCAGTTTCGTTACGTTTCTGCTGTTAAATAGTTTGCTACTCTACCCTGATCTATGTTCTCCAGTGTAGGCCACTACTAACCAATGCACTATTTTCCTGACTTTCTAAGTGATGTGTGGTAAGTTCCTCATCTATGAGGTGGGTGTGATAATGCCTCTTCCCATGCAACCCTTGTTTTCTCTTACCATTTGTGTGCAAGATCCTATCTTCTACAGTTTAAGGAACAAGACATTGGCCATTTTCTCTGCTCTCAGGCTGTTTATCATAAACAGGTAAAATTTTATGATTTCCTACAAACAATCATAGTAAGTAGGTATGTAAATAGCACAGGCAAGGAGTGGTAGTGGGCTCAGGGAATTGGAAGCATAGGGTAGATTCTGGAAGCCAGGGAAGCCTTCATGGATAAAGACAAGAGAGGCTGGAAATTTTTCAAGCATTCCTGGAGTCATGGGGAAGTGCTAAGTAAGAAAGAAGCATTATAAAATAGTCTAGCACTGCAAGGTAGGGTTTTTTATTACTATTGATTTTTAATCATCATCGTTAGCAAAGCAATTTCAAACAGCTCCATAGTCTGGCCATCTGAAAATGTTAGATTATCAGAACTGCTGGGTTACAACAGAATAGACAGTAACAGCTGCTTTTTGTACCCTGAGTCAACTAAACCAGTAAGAGGATGGAGGATCATCAAGAGCATGTGGGGTTTATGCTGTCCAGTGCTGGGCATAGTACACTGCACAGCATCTATGAGAGAAGAATTAGTAGTAGACCTTTATTTTAAAATTTTACCCTTTTTAAAAAAAAGTGTAATTTTTTTTTCTCAGTAAGATGGAGACTATTAGAATGCAGAGTGGATTCTCCAACAGACACACTACACAAGGTGCTTGCCTGCTTGCATTTAAAATGAAATTCATGCTTTGTTCTTCTATATGATCCTTCACCTTGGCCACAGACACAGAAATGTTCCCTCCCCTAGAGGTGGAGGGAAAGGCATCCTTCTGTGAGGTCTGACACAGGAGAGTGCTGCCCCAAGGCAGCATAGTGTATGGTGGTGCACTGAAGTCTTCAGATATAAACAGGCCTTATCTGTGTAATGGAAATTGACTGTGAATCCTACAGGAAAGAGAAGGGGTGGAAAATAGAGACAGGCAGGAAAAGAGACCAGAGTAGAGGAAGAGGAAGGGGGGGGGGAGAGAGAGAGAGAGAGAGAGAGAGAGAGAGAGAGAGAGAGAGATCAATTGGTGATGAGCAAATTGAAAGGTAAGAGCGGAAACACCCAGTCATAATCAGGTGAACAACGAGAGCAGCTATGGAATGAGGGACTTCGACATAACAGCAATGTGGAGGAAAATGAAGGATGCTCAGGGAGACCTGGCTGTGTGGCCTGCACGTCTTCACAGCCTCACTGAGACCACAGGAGCCTCCCCTGCTGCTTCTTTTGGAAAGAATTGAACTCACAGAGTAATTTACAGATTATATTTATAACCCTTATTTATAACCTGGTAAAGCCATTGCTGATATCAAAATGAGATCTCAGACTTTCCAGGTCATTCAGGAAATGACCCTGGTCTAGCCTTGTCTCCTCTTTGGGTCCTCTCTCTTTAAATGTGTCTGTGCAAGCTGGCCACCTGCTATTTCTGCTAACAGTTTGGTAGTGGGAAAGTACTAACCTCTTTGAGCCTCAGTTTCTCGGATGAATAATTTTCTCTTAAATGCATATCTGTGAACCAAGATTTTAAAATGTAAAGCTAAGCCAGGTGTGGTAGCTCATGGTTGCAACCCCAGCACTTGGGATGACAAGGCAGCAAATACTTACTTCAGTTCTAACCGTTTTATTTCTTGAGACCATTTTTCAGAGGATCTGAAATAAGGGTCTGATGTCTAAGCATGTACACTGCTGTCTAATCATCACTATGCTATTTCTTAAAAAATTTCTTATTTATATTTTTTATGTGTATGAGTGTTTTGCTTGTATGGATTTAAGTGTACTGTATCATGCAATGCCTATAGAGGCCAGAAGACGGCATTGGATCCCCTGGAACTGGAGTTAAGGATGGTTATTAGCCATCATGTGAGTGCTAGAAATTGAACCCAGGTCCTTTGCTGAGTCATCTCTACAGACTCTATGCTATTTCTAAATGTACATTTTAATTATTTATTTATTTGTTTTTTGGCCTTTTTGAGACAGGATCTCCCTGTTGCCCCAACTGGCCTGGCACTCACCATGTAGAGCAGGCTGGCCTCTATCTCAGAGACCCACCTGCCTCTGCCTCCTGAGTGCTGGAACTAAAGGTATGTGCCACTATGCCTAGCTAAATGTACATTTTTAGTACATTCTAAATGAAATAACCAAAAGATAAGCAAGTACAAGGCTAGTCATTTTAATAACATAGGGACTGGATATAGTAATTTAGGAGGGCTAGTCATTTTAATTACATATGGATGGGTATAGTAATGTAGAAATTGTTTCTGTCAATAAAATAATTCCCCCTTTTCTGAAGGGGTATGTTTCAAGACCCCAGTGGATGCTTTAAACTCCAGAGTCCTGAACCCTATATGTAACCTTGGTATAGGGGTTATATAACCTCATTTTTCCTATATACCCTGTAGTGTTGTTACAGTGAATTTGTACTTCCCTACTGAATGTCCTCCTTCCCTCTTTGAGTCATTACTCTGGTTCTTTGGGACCTGTTGAAGTAGCACAGGGCTTACCTGAATATCGGTGCTCTGACAGCACCAAAAGTTCATCTAGTAACCCTGGGCTGGGTGCTAACAGGAGGGTGGTGTATACATCACAGGTACACTGACACCCGGGCAAGATTGTATCATGCTACTCGGAAAGGTTCAAAAATCTAAAACTTATGAGTTGTTTATTTCTGGAATTTTCCATTTAATGTTTTTCATACTGTGGTTGACGTGAGTAACTGAAACCCTGGAAAGCAAACCCCCAGATAAGCAGGGGACTACGGTCTCTAAAATTTCATTCTTTTTTTCTGTATTCTCTTCAGGAACTTTATCATATGAAGAAATCTAGTCAATCCTGTCAGTCACACTCAGATTTCTCCAGCAACATTGTGTTAGACAAGGGCCTGGGCAGCTTTATTTATTTATTTTTTAAAATTTCAGCAGCCAAAGATCCTTCTCTTCCATTTTTACTTCCCAAAGTAGGGCTGGGCTGTGGCTTGGCAGTGGAGGGTATGGTTTTGATGGGGTTGGCCAGGCAAGGGAAAATAAACACTATAACATATGGTCATGATGGCAATTCTAGAGACTATCATGCATTCTCAGAGGCTCCATGTTTATGCAGAAAATATCTCCAGTTGGTTTAGAGTGAGCGAGAGAGCGACTGAGAGAGAGAGAGAGAGAAAGAGAGAGAAACCATGGAATATAAAATACGAATCCTTAAACATCTTTGAGTCTAGCTTTCACATTAATTATTCATAAGCTTCATAATTATTCATGAGGCTCAGAGGTTAAGTACTTGCCAGAATTTGCTCTGTTAACAACCACACCAGGACTAGAGCATAGGTAATTTCTGAGGCTAGTGCTCAGTCATTCATAGAAGTGATGTTTGAAAGATTGTTCTGTGCAGGTGTCAAAGCATTGACTGACAGGATGCCTTCTATAGCCTGCTTTCTGGGGAGAGAGCTACAGCATGAACTACATGGCAAAGATGAAGTCAGAGTACTGAGTGCTTTGAAGAAAATCAGTGATGACATGTGTGGGGAACATATCACACACATGTGAGGAGTCAGCCAGGGGTCACGACTGGAAGCAAAGACCAGGAAACACAGAGCCTTCTGCATGGAGGCATAGGCCAGATCATTTGGGGGTACACATAGAAATCAGGGTGGGCTTTATTTTATGTGCAGTAGAGGATACTGGGGAATTTTGAGCAGGCATGGGCATAGTTTGGCTTATATTCACAAATTTTCAGTCTTACTATTGTGTGGAGAATAGACTAGAAAGTTCTAGATTGGAAGCAGACAGACCAGCTAGGATACCATTGTACTGTGTAGGTGCAGTGCTACAGTAGAAGAGGTGGGGAGAACTGGCAGACTATGATGCCAAGGGAAAGCACAAGTGACTTGTCCCTAGTCTTGTAACTAATGTTCTTACTGATGAGGAAGGGAGTATTTATAAAATGGAATTCCAAAGCCCTTTAAAAAAGGATTATAATCACTTCTGTTATCAATATTGTTTTAGGTCATGTGATTTTAAAATATGATTTCTGGGGCTGGAGAGATGGCTCAGTGGTTAAGAGCACTGACTGTTCCCAGAGGAACAGGGTTTGATTCCCAGCACCCATGTGGCGGCTATGAACAGTCCTTAACTCCAGTTCCAGGGGAATCCAAAGTCCTCTTCTGACCTTCGCAGCATTGCAGGACACGGGTGCACTCACATACATGCAGGCAATACACTCATGCCCATAAAATAATAAAATATTTTTAAAAATATGATTTCTAGGGGGCTGGAGAGATAGCTTAGCAGTTAAGAGCACTGGCTGCTCTTGCAGGGGACTTGGGTTTGATTTCCAGAACCCACATGGCAGCAAACAACTGTCTGTAACTCCAGTTCCAGGGGGAATCCAATGCCCTCTTCTGACTCCTCGGACATAGTATGACACGGGTGCACTTATACACATGCAGACAATACACTCATACACATAAAACAAAGAAATAATAAAAAATATGATTCCTGTTTGTAAGCTCTGGGGTCCCAAGATCTCAGCCCTTATTACATGTCAACCTGAGTAGAAAAACAATCATAAGAAAAGAAGCAGATTCCAGAGTTTTCATAAAATGCAAAGATAAACTTTCGGTTTACAGTCTGAAGTCAGCATAGATTTAGCTCAATTCCACATATATTTAATATGTTTTCTTCTCTACAGATATTCACATTTCAGTGATTTTTATCATAACCAGGGATGTGGGAGCCAATCAACAAAATATACTCTAGAAAAGGGAACTGAAAGGTTTCACAAATATTTGCAATGTTGAAGGCTGAAATAACTGCTTTCAAATTTTTAACTAAGCAGAAATATTTGATAAACATCCAGTGAGCTAGATTCTATCTGAGAGTTTGAATTTCATTTTTTGTTTGTAGTTTGGCGTCCCATGCTATGATTCTCTGTGCAGCACTGGGTTATCCAGCTCAGAATATTTCCCCAAATGTGGAAAAGTATTAAGCATGACATAAAACTCCGGGAACATGCCAAGAACCTCCAGCTTGAATGTCCCTGTAACATCAGTGGCTGTCACTGAATACCCCTAAGATGTCCCAGATGCTTTAAATATGCCAGATATAATTCTTATAGCAAACATGCAGCCTTGGCTTTGTTATCAATCCCTAGAGAAGATATAACTGAGGTCTGCATCTAGTACAGCCAAGGCAGGAAGCAAGTCCAGCCTAGTGCTGAGGCTCCGTCTTCCCCATGTGCCCGTTTTTTTACAACTCGCTCATTGCTGACCTTGGAGTGGAGAGACATTTATATGAATTTACACTCAAGTCCAAAAATTGACGCTCTCCAGCCAAACGCTTGCTTCTCTGGCTGATTGTGCTGACATTTTTCCATCATGATGACCCTGCTTTGGACTTTCTATATTGGCATAGTGTTTCTCCTATTGAGCAATGCCTGGAATTCTTCAATAAAAAAAAAATCAAGATTTTAAAAGACGGTTTAAGTAAGTCTTCAAAGAACGTAACTTTAAAATGAACGAGCATAATAAAACAAGTTATAAACTCCTTATGCTATGGGTTTAAAACAGGAAATGATGGAAATCAAAACAAAATTTTAAATTACACTCACACTAAAGTATTAAAATCTACAGCACTCCTGGAGCCCATCACTGTAGTCCTTCTGAAAGTTGCTCGATGGTCCCATGTGGACATGACTGACTTTTCCATTGCACAGGTTTTCTGGTGTGTGTGTTTTTAAAATTTGTATGTGGTTATCCACATATGTGTAGGTGTGCTTACTTGAGTGTGCATGTGTTGAAGCCACAGATTGATATCAGGTGTCTTCCTCTATTGCTGTCCACCTTATTTTTTGAGACAGATTCCTCACTGAACCTGGAACTCACCAATTTAGATAGACTGGTGGGACAGCTAGAGGGACTGATGTGTCAGGGATCTGCCAGTGCCATCCTTCCCTATCATACCTTGTCCCCACCCAGTGCTAGGGTACAGACATATGCCTCAGTTCCTAGCTTTTAAATTAGTGCTGGGGATTTGAACTCAGACCTTCATGTTTATACAGCAAGCACTTTGCCTGCTGACTCATTTCCCTAGCCCAATGTTTTCCTTCCTACCTTCCTCCCTTCTTCCCACCCGTTCTTCCTCTCACCTTCCCTCCCTGCCTTCCTTTTTGGTAGTACTGGGGATTTAAATGTGGGTGTCACACATGGGAGTCCAGCACCATTGCACAGGGCTCCCATTTTGGCTTTTCTGATTCAGTTCTACAACTACTTTTCTCTGTCCTATCCACTTAAAAACTTTCATTCCTACAGAAAATGTGATATCATTAGGTCTGAAACAATGCAAACTTAGTATTTGCTGCTATTCTTTTGTGTTTATCCTCAATTAGGCCTCAGTGCAATAAAATACACAATAGCAATGAGTAAATACCAACACTGGTTGGTCATAGTTAATTAGTAACTGATTGTTCAGCTGATCCAGTTCATGCTTATAACTACATCTTAGAGCTCAAAATTGAAAGCAAAAATAATTTCATTTTACGAAGAAAATTTGTTGCTTTACAAATATATGTTAACTATAATATTTCTACAAATTCCACTTTGAGGAAAGTTGCATTTGTGTTATATGGTCTCAGGTTAAGGAAGATAAATTTCCCTTCTTAGAATGTCTCCCTAACATTGTTCCATGGAATACAGAGCAATTAGATAAAAGAACAGGTCAACCCTACTTACACTGGCTTGAAAAGATTTCAGTATTTATTAAGTGACAAAAGCAACATGTTAAAATCGAAAGTGGACAAGCACAGATCCTTGTGCACAGTTGTTCCTCACAGCATCGCTCACAGTAACCAGAAGTTGGAAACAACCTATGTCCACCAACATTCATCTAGGGAATGCCTATCCATTCATCAATGGATAAACAAACTGGCATCTGCACAATGGAATATTGATCAGACAGAAAAAGGATGAGTCTTGAAATATCAGACTGTGAAATAAGGCAGACGAAAGAGCAAGTACTGCATCTGTCCATTTCCATGACATCTAGAGCTGTCATATTGATAGAGTTGGAGAACAGAATGGAGATTACTAATAGCTGGGGTTGGGAGACATAGAGTGGACAGGTGTTGCTGTTTGTGATGATGAATGAGTTGGAAAGAGTGGTGATGGCTACATGTTATGGATGTGATAAATGTCATTGAATTGTACATATAAAAATACTAAAAATAGGCTGGGCATGGTGGCATATGCCTTTAATCCCAGCACTCAGGAGGCAGGGGCAGGTGGATCTCTGTGAGTTCGAGGCCAGCCTGGTCTACATAGAGAGTTCCAGGCCAGATAGGGCTACAGGGAGACCCTGTCTCAAAAAAGACCAAAAAAAAAAAAAAAAAAACCCTTAAAATAATAAATTTGATGATAGATAAAACTTTAAGATGAAAATAAAAAGATTCAAAAGATGTTCATGTATGTATCTCTATCTCTACATGTGTACATATTATACATACACATTAGTAAATGCATAGGAAACTTTCTGTAGGATACTTGAGTTTGTAAAAAAAGATATGGTAACATATTTGTAGGTTACATGTTAAGGCGATGTCTCAAAAGTCTAAGCCCCTGTCCTAGTTTCACTTCTGTTGCTGTGGTAAAATATCCTGACAAAAAATCACTTAAGGGAGTAAGGGTTTCAGCTTACAATCCACCATGGCAGGCAAGTCCCAATTGCAGGAACTCAGCTGTCAGTCACATCACATCGATAGTTAACACAGAGGGAAATGAATGCGTACATGTGCCTTGCTTGCTTGCTAATGGTCTGCTCAGTTCTCCACTCTTCCACAGTTTAGGACTCCCGCCTAAAGAATGGTGCCATCCATGATGGGCTAGGTCTTCTCACACTAATGAACTTAAATAAGATATCTCCTCCCAAACATGCCCACATGCCAATACAATGTAGAAATCCTTCATTGAAACTCTCTTCCTAGGTGATTCTACATTGTGTCAAATTGACAAAACTAGCCATCATACCCCAAGAACCTTGGAATGTGAGCATATTTGGATTACGATTGTAGAAGTGTAGTTGGTTACAATGAATTCCTTCTGGAATGGGATGGGCCTCCACTCCATTATGGCATGTGTTGTAAGAAAGTGTGGCCATGTGAGGACAAAAACACAGGGAAAGGACAGGGGAGGGGACTGATGTGTTGTTAAGCCCAGTGAGTGTGCACTACTCATAAAAGTTCCAACCCAGACACCCCCTGAAGACCCACCAGCAAGGGAATGGGTAAGTCAACCAGGGCATATCCACACAAGGGAATACTACAGAGCAGTGAGAAAAACAAATGATTGTTACTTGAAACAACATGGAGGAGGCCCACAAATTTACTCAATATAATGTTGAGTAAAATAAACTGAATACAACTTTCTGCCTCTGCTGCCTCCATGGCACCCGTGAAAAAGCTTGTGGCAAAGGGGGGGCAAAAAAAACCAGGGTTTGAAGTTCTTCCTTAACTGTACCCACCCTGTAGAAGATGGAATCATGGATGCTGCCCATTTTGAGCAGTTTCTCCAGGAGGGAATCAAAGTATATGGGAAGGCTGGGAACCCCGGTGGAGGGGTTGTCACCATCAAACAGAACAAGAGCAAGATCACTGTCACTTCTGAGGTGCCTTTTTTAAAGGTATTTGAAATATCTCACCAAAAAATATTTGAAGAAGAACAAGCTACGTGATTGGTTATGTGTAGTAGCTAGCAGCAAAGAGAGCTATGAATTACTTTACTTCCAAATTAACCAAGATGAAGAGGAGGAGGAAGAGGATTAAAACACATTGATCTGGAATATTTTTTATGAATTCATGAATAAAACTTAGGAACAACAACAAAAAGAAACAATACAGAAGGTGAATAGTAGAATTACACTTACATACAGTTTAAAAGTGGCTAAAACGAACCTATAGTTGTCCTTGGGCTCGCTCTTTCAAGGGACAGTAGCAGCGTGTGGGCAATGGTTTATTCAACTGTGTGATGTGAACATTTTTCTACATGTAGGTTATACTTCGATAAAATGCTTTTTAAAAAATACGTTTAAAACCCATCTGTTTCGCTATTAGACTTTGTCCCTTTTTCTTTGGCTCTTGAGATCACGTGGCTCCTCTCTCTAGTCATTTAACAAGTATGTATTAAATACTGAGCTGTGCAAAGCATGAGCCTAGGTAAAGAGCTCTACCTTCCTTCCCTTTAGGAGGACAGGGGCTCCTTTGAGAACTTGGAAAATTGTCTAGAAGTGGCTTGTCCAGTCTTTCTATCAGTCCACAAGACTCTTTGATCAGGGCTCCACAGTCCCTCTTTGACTTCCGCATGGACCTGCTTTGAACTGTGATTACCTCCCAGTGGCTCTCTCTGGCTTTTGCTCAAGAAAATCCTGCTTGCCAGATCTGGTCTCTTGTTTTCCCCAGCATTTCCTAATCTATGAACTCTTAATCTGCCATTTTGGATACATTAGATTCTTCTTGGCTCCCCTCCCTGGACCACTTCCTTAAGAATGTAAGAAATGAAAATTTCTTTAAATATCTATTTCTAGCCTGCAGGGACTCAGGCTTATTCTGCTTTCAAGTCTTTATTTACTGTTATAAATCCTAAATGTGATTATAGTTACATCCCAAGGATGTATTTACATTCCTGCTTTGCATAGCATTTGTATGGGCTTAATTTTCAAGAGCAAATACTTCTGACTTCAATAACAGGTCAACAAATGTCACCATTATTAATCAGCCTTATCTGGGAGGTTCTAACTATGTAATAAGACAAGAAAAGTAATTAGAATTTCAAATATGGAAAAAGAAAAGGCAGGCAGGTGAGATGGCTCAGTAGATAAAGGTGTTGCTGCCAAGTCTGGCCATCTGAGGTCTATCCCCATATGGTGGAAGGAGAGAACTGACTTTTGCAGGCTGTCCTCTGACCTCTACGTGGGGACTGTGGCAAGTACCCCAAATAGATAAATAAATGTAAAATATTTTAGAAAGAGAAAGGAAAGTTATTATCATTTGACTATGATAAAAGTCTCAAATGTCTCATTTAAAAATACTAAAACTTGGGCTGGAGTGATGGCTTTAGTGGTTAAGAGCACTGGCTGCTCTTGCAGAGGACCCTGATTGGTTCCCAGCACCAAAATGGTGGCTAACAATATCCATAACTCCAGTTCCAGGGGATCCAACGCCCTCTTCTGGCCTCTGTGGGCATTGCATAACATGGGTGCACTTATACACATGCAAGCAAAACACTCATACATAAAATTAAAAATAAATATTAAAACCATTGAGAGATTGGCAGAGTGGGCATGAGATAAATATTTTAAAAAATCAACAAATTATCTTTATATGAATAATAACTAAACATAGAAATTTTTAATGTTTTAAGATAGCATCCATGGGGCTGGAGAGATGGCTCAGCAGTTAAGAACACTGACTGTTCTTGCAGAAGACCCAGGTTCAAATCCCAGGACCCCTCACATGGCAGCTAACAACTGTCCGTAACTCCAGTTTCAGGGGACCCGACAGCCTCTTCTGTTCTCTGTGGGCATTGCATGACATGGGTGCACTTACCTACATGCAAGTAGAACACTCATACACATAAAAATAAAAATAATAAATAAAATATTTTTAATAAAAGATAGCATCCTGAACATATTTAATAAGAAAAGTTGGGGCTGGAGAGATGGCTCAGCGGTTAAGAACACTGGCTGTTC
>NW_008341810.1:4825660-4826990 GCF_000622305.1 Nannospalax galili | reverse complement strand
AAAATATTTTAAAAAAGAAAGAAAAGTTTAGGATCTGCCTGAAGAAAGCACTTAAATTTTATTAGATTGGAGAAATACCATGAAAACAAAATCTTTCCCCGTTTAATATAAAAGTGTTATTGAGTCAAGTCAAAATCCCCACCTGGTAAGTGAAAAGGATATTAAAAGGATATAAAAAATGGAATGCCAATAGTTGTCAAGAGAAAAGGATATAAAAAAATGGAATGCCAATAGTTGTCAAGAGAATGTTGAACAAGAACAATCAAGGACAACTTGCTGCACACTATTTTTAAAAATGTACTTAATCCCAGCACTTGGGAGGCAGAGGCAGGCAGATCTCTGTGAGTTCAAGGCCAGCCTGGTCTACATAGTAAGTTCCAGGACAGCTGGGGCTACAGGGAGACCCTGTCTCAAAAAGACCAAAAAAAAAAAAATGTACTTAATACTTAAAATAATGTAGGCGCTGGGTGTGGTGGCACAGGCCTTAATTCCTGTACGTGGGAGGCTGAGGCAGGAATTTCATGTTGTGGAGGCCAGCCTGGGCTATGGAGTGATAACCTGTCTCTAAATAAATAATAAAAAAATAGTATGTCCTATAAGTAGACAATACTTTCACAGTTCTAGAGAACAGGGTGCTTGAAATTAGTCCCACTTGAGCACTGTCTCTGCTGCCCTGAGCTAGCCCACTATTGTCCTTCCTTTGGTCAGAGAATTAGACAATGCACTAGGGCTACACTAGGATTTAGAGAAAGACCAATGCAGGAACATGTCATGGCTCTCTGACAGTCTGGGGTCTAGTAGACACTCAGTGGTCACAGTACCAAAGGGCAGCATGTTTGATGTAGATCCTGCTTTCTACTTCTATGGATCTGCCTGCTCGCATAATCTGACAGATGCTATGTCAATGTCTGAATTCACTGTGCAGCACAGATGGTCCTTGAACTTGTAATTCTCCTGCCTCAGTTTCTTCAGTTGCTAGGATTATAGGCTTCTGCCACCAAGCCCAGCTAAGATCTAGCATTTAATAAATTAAAACACCTATTAAAACTGATCAACAAAAAGCCAAACAACCCAGTTTGAAAATGGGAAAAGATTTGAATAAACACTTCAAAGAAGGCACGTGAAGAAACTACTCACATCATTAACTATCAGGAAAGTAAAAAACACTGCTTCACTTCCAACAGGATTGTATTCTCAAAAAGACCACCAACAAAGGCAGGAATGTGGGAAAACTGAGCCTCTTAGATGCTGCCGATGTAAATTTTTTTATCTATAGCTGATTTAGTTCATAGATGGAGAATCCACAGACTCAGAGGGCTGGCTATATATA
>NW_008341810.1:4787283-4825637 GCF_000622305.1 Nannospalax galili | reverse complement strand
ATATATGGTGTATTTGGTCAATTATATAATTAAATATTAATTAGAAGAGCTTAATTGAATTCTAATTTTTGGATCAAAAGTCAGTAGACATTGAAAGCCAGTGTTCTCTTCCTGCACTCCAGTCTATTCTGAAGGTAAGGGCCATGGAGTTTGTACTCAAAACCCTTATCCTACTCCTCTAGACCCCCTCAGTTGGAAGAACTTACTCTCTCCTCTTCATCAGTGAGAATTTCAATTTTGTGTTGTGTTAGCCAGTTTCTAATTACTGTAACAAAATACCTGACATAATTAACTTACAGAGGGAAAAGGTTTATTTTGGCTCACATTGGCTGGCCTATGTCAAGGCAGTACACTATGGTGGGAGTACACAGCAGGTACAACTGCTCCCCTGTGACTAGGAAGCAAAAGAGAGAAGGGACTGGGGTCTCAGAATCCCCTTTAAGAACCTAAGGACCTTCCACTAGGAAGTCTTTCCCAAATTGCCACCCTGAGGACCACACTTTTATACACAGGCCTGTGGACAACGTTCAAAATCCAAATTGTAGCACTACAGAGGGAGCCAGAGCCCCAAGCCTGTATACACTCAGTGGAAACTTCAAGAAGAGAATCAAGAAGCAACGACAAAAGGCTTAACCCTGAACTAGGGACAGTGTAGTATGGCTTCAATTGAACTTTCTGGAATTGAAAGGATCATTTTACTTTTCATGCTCTGGAGACATCCAGCAAGCCCACTTGTTGCACCTGAGCCCATTACAAAATTCTCTGCCCCAACCACTTTAACGATTGGGGACTGAATCCAGAGCCTTGCATATGCTGGGCAAGGATGTGAGTACTGAACCGCACTTTGAACTCCATCCCAACCACCTCTTAAATATGTCCTTCCTTACTTCTAGGATTACTCCAGACTTACTATACCAGCGCTACCTCCAACATTGCACCCCACACCTCGTTCCACCATTCTGTCTGGGTGAATTCTTATAATGTCTACCTCAGATTTACCTACTCCGAGTTTAAGGGAGGGGTGGGGAGAGAAGTAGTTTGCTGTAAAAAGTACTTGAAAGGAGAGATGAGCGAAGTCTTTCAGCGAGCAGCAAAGTGCAGTGCTCAAGGAGAGAAGGAAGAGTGTTGATGAAAAGCAAGACAGTTATATTTGCATTTTAGATAAACAACAAATAATTTTAGCAGGTCCTGTGAAATGTTTGGGGCACAGTTATATTAAGAATTATTTATAATTCACCTGAAATTCAAATTTAATTGGCTATCTCTTCCTTTTTTCTTCTTCTCCTCTATTTTTATTTACTAAATCTGGCAGCTCTAAGAAGGAAAGGACAGACAGGTTTTGTTGGTACTGTCCCCTGCCAAGGCTCACAGCAAGGGCTGGTGGGACTCCTAAATTCAGTCACTTAAATTTCTGCCCCCGAAAGGATTCGGTTTTTGTTTTCGCCATAACATCTCTTACAAGAAAAATATTTCCCAGTGGTAAACTACGGTTTACATTTCTTTAAAAAAAATCTTTTGGCTTTCAGGGGAACCACCATGGAAATAAAGAATGAAACGGTGTAACATAATTCATAATTCCACACAAATTATGAAAACTTTTTCCATTTCCATAAACAAAAGATCGGTGTCCCTTGTCGTGCCCCCCCCCCCCTTTCTGAGAAAGGATTCTAGGATGCTAGAATGGCAGATCCAGGTCATTTGGGGAAGTTTCTAACATTTTTCTTTGATTTCGCAGAGCCTAAAGTACCAACCTTTTAGCAGACCCCTCCCAGGTTTTTCTCAATGAACGCTTGTGTGCCTGACCATGTAACTTTATTTCCAAGGTCATCATCATTGACATTTGTGCCTCTCCGCACAGTGTTACCACCGCTTGCTTTGTGTCACTGTTTTTCTTTAGTAACCAAGAAAAGTAAAAACAAAGTCCGATGAAGTGCTTATTCAGAAAGAAATCTCAGATTGTTCCTTAAATCTGCTCCAGGCAGCGGATACAGACTTTTGAGTGATATGGAAAATATGGAAAGTGCTTGGCTGTGACACAAAACCCCCAAACGGATCTGCTGTGATGGCAAAAGCAGCAGTCAGAAGGCATTTCTGTGGCCCTGCTGGCTTTGGGAGGGCGGACGGGGTCTCAGAGGGGAGTCTATTATCTGTGTGGTCACTGCTTGGGGGAGGGGGTGCAGCACAGTTTTGCTTCCAGCGCTTCCTCAATTGTTGGCTGATTGATTGAAAAAGGCAAATGCAGCAGCCCAGCCCTGCCAAGTGTTTTCTTTTGGCCAGCCTCTCTCTGGGTATCTGGAGTGTGGACGCTCTGTGGCTTCACCTGCTGCTCTGTGGGGACAAAGCTGGCGTCTTGCAGCCGCCGCCACTCATTTGTCCCGGCTGTTTGAGTGTATAAACCCCGCTGCCCCCATCTGCCCAGCCACCTGCCTCCTTGTCTTTAAATATCTCCCTGCGACCCCACCCACTGGCCTCCGACTGCCATAGCTCCCAAGCCGCTTTGAAAATGACTTCATCTCACTTCTCTCCATTGTTCCTGGGTCAAGACAGAGGGGGATGTGCATCCCAGGCTGGGGTTATTGACTGACTTTGTCCCTTACCAGCTCAGCAACCTCCGGTCCCAACAATCATGACGAGTTTATGTGCAGAGTTCTTGCAACCGCCAAGGCGCGCACCACACTGGACATGTTGCATTTTGTTTTATCCCCGTGTGGAAGCTGTGAGACACACAATGGTTTTCCTTGTTTCCCAGACAAGAGCTGAGGCTAAGGCGGTTGCAGAAGCTTGAATAGCTCTTTAATGACTGAGCTAATTTTAGAACGCAAAGGGTTCCTCAAGTCCTTATACTGTGACCCCCAACACAAATCTACATACTGTCATTATTATTCTTTTTAAATTTATTCATTTATTTTATGTGTATGAATGTTTTGCCTGCTTGTATGTAAGTGTACCACATGCATGCAGTGCCAATGCAGGCCAGAAGAAGGCATCAGATCCACTGGAACTGGAATTACCCTGGGTTGTTAGCCACCATGTGGATGCTGGAAACTGAACCTGGGTGGTTGGCAGGGGCAGCCCCGGCTCCTAACCACTGAGGCATCTCTCCAGCCCCATACCTTCATTATTTAATATTCTCAATGGCCCAACACAGTGGGTATTGGGCACATGGTATGATAGGAGACTGAGGACCACAGAGTTGAATTGTTTACCTGTGGCCACACTTTAGGTCAGAGGCAAGGCTGGATTGAGACCCCAAAGCCCTAGTTCTTTACCTGTCACCAGCACCTTAAAGGTGGGAGGTTGATACCTATCCAGTCATGGGGGAAATTCAAGTGTTCAGTACTCTAAGAAGCTGCAAAATGCTGGGTCTCATCCCACTAAATAGGACGATCTGCTTCTAATTATAGGACCTCCTAGAGTCTTTAACACCATGCACAGCATTGCATGATGCCATTTGAGTGTGATACTTTGATAAGGATACAGGGAAAGGAACACTGGTTGCTGCTGCTATTGTACAACATATGAAAAGGTTTCCAGGAACTTCTGAGGCTGCTGAGCTATGGAGTCTGCCTAGGCCATGCACCAGGTTGCTGCCCAGGAGTCCAGCATCTAGGTGCCACTAGTGCCATCTACCACCTGAACAAATGTTTGCTTCTCTGCCCAAGCCCTGTGGATTTCAGGATTCTTCCTGCTGGCTTCTAATGTGAGACTGAACATTTAAAAAGGCAGCCACTTGTTAAAAATCCATAAAATCAAATCCTGGGCACCAGCCTTAGGACAGGTGAATAGTTAGCACATTAGCACATTAGCACATTTGCAGTAATAACCGCTATTTAGTTATGTTTATTACAGACCACATTTGACATGGGTGGTTTCATTTACCCACAACTGCAAATACTGTTCTATAAGTCTTCAAGAAGGCCTTTATGTTGTCCCTTCCAGCGGTGAATTAGGTGCTGCCTTGTATGAACAATGGCATTTCCCAAAGCTGATAGTGTGTAATGGTAGGTAGGAAGTCACTGAAACTTCTGTCTTGATCTCTGAAGCTGCTGGGTGAAGTGTGGCCTTGTGGAGGTCCGCTGTAGAAGAGCCAACTTGCCTGCTATGTGAACCCCACTAGAAGGCATCTTGCTACCCCAGGCAGAATTTCTGAGGGGTCCAGACCCTAGCTGACATCTGCCTGGAACCTCATGAGATCCCAAGTGAGAGTACCCAGTCTGAGCCACTTCTAACTTGCTGACCCAAGGGATGGTCACTGTCCTATGCAACTAAGTTTTGGAGTGATTCTTGACTAGGAGGAAGCAATGGGTATAGACACTATTACTGTCTTCCTCTTTTCAGAGAGGAAATGGTAACAGTAAGAGGGGTTGACCTCCCCAAGGTCATGGGGCTTATTCAAAGCTAAGGGACAATACCTCAAAGGACTCCTGTTCTTCACCCACAAAATATTGTTTCTGAAGTCTGCATCAGTCTCCAGAATTCCATTTCTGGGATTATTTATTCAGTGTGCTGATGTGATAATAAGAAAATTTTTGAGCCTGTCTGTACTTCACCTCTCATCAGCTTCAGCTCCTCAGAGAACAGCATTATTCCTTTACCTGCTTGGAGATGACATGATTTAATATATTAAAAGTTCAGGCAGATTCTAGGCACTGGCTATTTGGAAGTCCCCTTCCCGTCCAAGTTTGCCTTTAGCTGGGGCCTCACTGTGGTAGTGATGAAAACAGGTTAGCCTAGCCAACAATCTATCATTTCTACCCTGAAGGGAATTAGCTCATCAGGATCCAGCCCTGACTGGCAGGAGGCTGAGGAGGCAGAAAGACTTTTTGCTTGGAGAGCAGAGGATAGGAAGACAAAATTTCTGAGTGCGGGTTACATTGGGAGCAGGCAGGCTTGGCTGAGTGCCTCAGAGGGCTTTTGGAATAGCTCAGGGGCATGGTGAAAGCCCAGACAGAGCAGGAGTGGGGCCTAGCAATGGCAAATGGGAAGGGCCTCTTCTTCCAAGACTGCCCCACCAAATCCCATCATCAAGGAGGACCTTGTGTAGAGACTATCCTCTGCATAGTCTGCTACTTGGTGTTTGTCTTGGAGAGACCAAGAAAAGAGTGTAGTCAATGCTTTGGTTTGAATCTGAAATGCTCCCTCCCACAGGTTCATTTTGAATGCTTATTCCCTAGCTGTGGCATTGTTTGGGGAGGCTGTGGAACCTTTAGGAGGTGGGGCCTAGCTGGTAGAATTTGGGATTAGGGGAGGGCCTTAAAAAGTTATACCTGCCTCCACTTCCTATTGTACGCTCTGCTTCCTGGTTCTCCATGATGTGAACAGGTTTCACCACACACTCCCACTGCCAGGATGTGAGCTGCTCTTTTCTGCCTTCCTGCCATAGTGTACTGAAGGTCTCTGAAACCATGAGCCAGAAAAAAAATCTCTCCTCCCTTAAGTCATTTCTGTTAGGTATTGACATCCTAGTAACACAAAGGAACTAATATAATATTCCTTTTTTTTTTCAAGCCTTACTTAAACTCATTTAGAGACAGAAGTCTTTGGCCCTAGACAGCAATACCTTCAGACGTCCACATATACCTAGTCCTACTGTAGTCACATAGCTAAATAAAAGGAGGATTCAGCCTAGGACTCAAAGCCTACATTGTAATTATTATGTTTGATCAACTCAAACCCATATGCCCCAACTTTTCAGAGAAGACTTTCCTCATTAACACTAATTTTTATCTATTTTGAATTTTTCAGCACTAATACATAATCTGACATGCTGCTCACTACTCTATTAAACAAGTTTTCTTAAATACCTACTATGTGCTGAGCACTTTTCTAGCTGCTAAAAGCTTGGCAGTGAACAAATTGTAAATCTCTATTTTAATAAGACGTTCAGAGGTGGAAGGAGGGTGGCACTCAGTTTATGATAGAGGATAAATTAAATTTCATAATAAGTAAGGAGGCAATATGGGAAAGAAGAGCAGAGCGAGAGTTTGTGTAGGGAGTTGGCAGGGAAGGTTTCCCTGGAAAGACAACACTTTTGCAGGTCCCAAGGGATGTGAGGGAGAGAGCCCCTGGCTCTTTGGGGGAAGACATACCACTAATTCCTATATTACTGGGGAATTCGTCTCTGGTTGTCTCCTGCCTGCAGTTTTCTTACTCTTCCATCATGTGTTAAATTGTCAAGCATGTGTATTTCCCTTGGGCATAATATAAATACCTTCTATACAATGTTACTCATACCACAGGTTTTTAATAAATGCTGCTGAATATTCTGGTTAAAGCCATTTTCTTACTATTTCCCTTTTTAGGCAAGAAATGAAGGGAAAACTACAGAAGTTTCATATCCTGGCCAATAGTCTAAATTACTTAGAACATACAAACCAACGTTTAGCTGTACCAGCCAACATTCTGGGTGAATTTTCTTTGCCCTCCATAAACATTATGTCTAAAAATATTTGCAAATGCCTTGGCTTTTCTTGAACTCAAAGCAGGGAGCCACGACAGTCTCTCAGCTGTGTTCGCTCACCTCTAAACCCCAAACTGGAACCCACAGTTACTATTTAGCAATTATGATAATTTTGTACCATGAGCTCTGACATCCTTTGAAAAATGCGTTTTTCCCTGCACTAGAGACATCTTGTTATTCTTAATAATATTCTATGCCACCTAATATGAAGGTGTCTTGAGTCCATGGGGACAGAGCTGTTCATGGCTCATAACTTGTTCTTCTTTGATTTTTGCAAAAAAGAGATGCTTCACAGACATGCATTCCAATTTCCTTTTGAATAGGATTCTTGGATTTGCACTCAACGAAACCTTGACTTCATTTGATCTCAGTGCTTTTCATTAGGACGTATAACTTGTGCTTATTTTATTTGCTCTGACTTTTGTTTTGAAGAGAGAGATTGAAAATGAAAAGAAGTTACAGCAATGTAGAAGATCCTTGGTTTCTGACAGAAATGGCATTGTGAAAATTGAACAGAAAATCAGGGTTAGCTGACGGTGTCAGCTACTGAATAAGGAGTTAATATGACATATAACAAATTGAGACAAGGCAATATCTTAATGAAGCTGAGGGGACTGGGAAGGCAGAAAGTGTAATTCCTACAGGATAACTGGATTCAGCCCTTAGCAGTAACAACGCTGATTGTAAGAGCTAGCTTAGATGGCAGGTACGAGACAGCCAGTAGATACTATAATACCACAGAAGTAATCATTTATGGGTTATTTTCAGTCTTTTATTTTAAATATTTTATTTATTATTTTTATTTTTTGTGTATAAATGTTTGCCTGCATGTATCTAGGTACACCATGTGTGTGTACAATGCCCACAAAGACCAGAAGAGGGTGTCGGATCCCCTGGAACCATAGTTACAGATGGTTGTTAGCCTCCACGTGGGGCTAAGAATCAAACCCGAGTCCTAGCAACAAGTGTTCTTAACCACTGAGCCATCTCTCCAGCCCCCCTAACCTTTTATTTTACAGCTCCATGCATTCTCTCATCAACAGTACTCAAACGTATTCATGGATGCTTTATTCCCTCCACTGGGGAAACCAGTGTCCACCAAAGTGGCAGCTAGTTTGAATTATCAACATTTCAGGATGTCAGATGCAGTAAAAAGCAGTCTTCATTCTTTCCACAGTGTATACAACAAGACCTAAGTGTGCTGAGGAGGAAAGGCAGCTGCTCTTTGTGTGTAAGGCCTCTGTCACATTGTTTACTGTTCTGAACCTGACTTCCTTGAAACAGTAATGCAAGAGTAATGACACAATGCTTAGATGATGCCTAGAACTTAAATAACAATAGACAAATGATACCAGATGCCAGATCCTCTTTTTAACCCTTTATGTATGTGAGTTTTAATCCAGACAACAGTCTTATAACATAGACATTATGGTTTGCAAGTGAGACAACTAAGCACAGAGAGAGTCAAGCTGTTTGCACACAGCCACACAATGGCCACTCTGAAATATTCCTGAAAGGACAGATGTAAAACACATAGTCAATACTCACTAAGGAATCTTTTTTTTTTTTTTTTTTTTTTTTTTTGTCTTTTTGAAACAGGGTCTTCCTGCATCCCTAGCTGGCCTGCAAGTCACTATGTAGACCAGGATGGCTTTGATCTCACAGAGGTCTTCCTGTCTCTACCTCCACTAGAATAGAGTGCTAGGATTAAAGGTATGTGTGACCAAGCCTCTTCACTAAGGATTCTTACAACTGGTGGTGTTGTAATAGGTAGGAGGTAATATTACTACATTAGTTTAGTCACAAATTGCTTCTCTGAAATTCTCAAGCAGGTTTAGATGGAGGGAAGTCAGAATTCATAAAACAGAACTTTAAACACAATTGGATCACATCCAACATATTTGTTTATTGTTTGTGTATATTTTCTCTCTCTCTCTCTCTCTCTCTCTCTCTCTCTCTCTCTCTCTTTCTCTTTCTGTGTAGGACAGAGGTCAGTCTCAGGTGTTTTTTGAGACAGCGTCTCTCACTGGCCTGGTGCTTTCTAAGGAGGCTAAGCTATCTGACCAGCAAGCCCCAGACATCTTCCTGTCTCTGCCTCCTCAGTGCTTGGTTTACATGTGAGCACCCTTGCACCTGGCATTGTTCTTGGGATCAGAATCAGGTCCTCAAGCTCAAGCACTTTACCACTGAGCCATTTCTTCAGCCCAAATGCAACATCTCTTTTTAGATCACATGTCTGAGATGTTCGAGTGAGCTGAACAGACTAGTCGTTTCTGTCAAAAACTTACTCAGTGAAATGAAAATAGCAGTTCAAGCTAACTGCTTGGCTAAATCAATTATTCAGCTCCATGTAAAATAATCAACCAGTCAGCTCCTTGAAGCCTGGCCTTTCTCCATTAGTTCTGTGGCTCTTCTGGTTACACGACAGAACTAAAATATGGCATGTGTTCCTTCAATCAATGAATGGACTTTGAAAACAGGTCATACCATAGAATGGCTGCTTCTCCTACCTGTGTGCATCTTAATGTTCAGAACCATCACTCTTGCTAATGTTTATGGAGCCTGATGATGGGTTTCCTTGTTGGCTGTTGTAGAGAGCCTCGGGGAGGGCTATGCTTTTGCCACCTACCATCTCTGGGCGAGATGATAAATACGGCAGCAAAGCAAAACACTTGACTGAAGCAATCCAAACACATCAGTGGAGAGCTTTTGTAGTCCACTACAAGATGCCAGAATCCAAAAGGCACGATTTTCATTCTTTAAAATTATGGATATATATTCACGGACAATTCTGATACTGGGAGAAAGGTGTGGAGAGTGAATGGCTATTTGAAGGGGAGGGGACTAGAAGAGAAATGAACAAAATTTATTTGCAAGGAAATAAAAATATGCTGTTGGTTGCATCCAAAATCAAAGGCATTTAATGAAACAAAGGAATGTATGTAAAGGATCAATTATGTTTGGGCAGAAAGGCTAGCAATTAGAACAAGACTTTTGAGTCTTTTTAAAAATTTATTTTTATTTTTATTTTATGTGTATGAGTGTATTGCCTGCGTGTATGTTAGTGCACCTATGTTATGCAGTGCCTGTGGAAGACAGAAGAAGGCATCGGAGCCTCTGGAACTGGAGTTATGGATGTTTGCTAGCTGCCATATGGGGGCTGGGTTTCAAACCTGGGTCTTCTGCAAGAATAGCCAGTGCTCTTAACCACTGAACCATCTCTCCAGCTCCTATTTTGAGTCTTTCAAAGTCAAACTCTGGATGTCACTGATTTGTTATGTGTGCATAAATGTGTTTAAATTCATCAGGTCTGTTTCCTCATCTGTAAAATGGGAGCATAAATTCGTCCTAGCTTACAGTTTGGTGAGAATTCAAGCAATTGGCATATGCAGACACCTAGCATACAGCACATGCCACTTAAGTGATGGGTGCTCTCATTATTGTTATCATACTACATTTGTATGCATACATGTTACAAACAACATTTTGACCACTAGACTTCTAACCTTTTCCAGGTCTCTGGCCTACTTCCACCCTTGGAGGTGCTCTCTTTGGGGCAGGAGGGATGGCTCAGTGGTTAAGAGCACTTGCTGCTCTTGCAGAGGACCTGAGTTCGGTTCCCAGTGCCCACATCTGGTGTCTCACAACCACTTGTAACTCTACCTCTAGGGGATCTGACACCCTCTTCTAGCCTCCATGGGCATATACACACACAGATAGACATGCACACACATAAATAAAAATTAAAAAAAAACCCTCTATTTTTACCACTACCCACGTGCCCCAGGTCCCATTCTTTGTTCCAGGGTACTTTGAAACCCTAGCTGGTGCATATTTGACTCCAACCTACAGTTGGCAAGTCACCAGCCAGGAAGTAAGATTTTAAAAACAAACAAACATGGGTTAGGGATATAGGTAACTTTGTAGAGTGCTTGGCTAGCATGCCTTGGGAAGCTTGGGTTTAATGCCCAGCATCCATATGAACCAGGCATGGTAGCTCTCATCTGTAATTCTAGCACTCTGGAAGTTGAGGCAAGAGGATCAGAAGTTCAAGGTCATCTTCCTATACATAGCCTGGCTTACATGAGACTCTGCCTCTAAAAAAACAAATACTTTCTTTTCTGAAATATGATACTTAGGATTTCAGGAAAGCCAGTTAAGTAAGTTGTTTCTAGATTTCAGCTCTGTTGAACAGTGCTGCTATGAGCACGTGCACGATCTTTTCATTCACCTGAGATGAAGTGGCACAGCAGAGCTGTCAAGCATGTGGATCCCACAGTCCACCTGTCTGGGCTCTAAGCTAAGCCTGGTTTTCACTTATCTGGTTGTTATTTTCTCCCTTCTCTTATTATGTTGATACCACACAGTATTAGCTAGAAACTTACTCTTCACAGAGGAGAGAAACAGAAGCTCTGAGGACAGACAGCTAGTAAGTAGAGGTGGGGTTCAAACCCGTGTGGTGTTATACCTAGCACCATGCTTTTCTCTACTATTTTATTCTGCCTCAAGTAAGAAGGTGTGGTGGTTTGAATGAAAGTATCCCCCATAGCCTCCAAGTATTTGGACATTTTGTCCCCAGTTGGTGGTGCTATTTTGGGAGGTCTTAGAAGGTGTGGCCATGTGGGAGGAAGTATGTCACTGGGGGCTTTGAGAGTTCTTAAAGCTTGCTGATCTCTTAGTCACTCTCTGCGACCTGTTCCTGCTTTAAGATGTGAGCGCTAAACTTTCTACTCCAGCTACCCCTACCACCATGCCTCCCCACCATGATGGACTCTGATCCCTTTGGAACTGTAACTAAATAAACTCTTCCTTTTATAAGTTCCCTTGATCAGAGTATTTTATCACAGCAACATGAAAATGACTAATACATAGGGAAGCATTAAGGGAGTAAGTAGTTCTGGGTCTAGGGAGTCACTGGGGAGGGAGTACAGTTGCTTCAAACCTCACTGGCAGAGGGCATGAGTCTGCAGCAGAGGGTGAAGACACATCAACAGCGGTCAGCTATGAAACTCTTCATCCATTTCAGAACTCTGCCAGGTTCAGGTGCTGTAGCTTGGAGGCACACTGACCCATTCAAGAAGCACCTCTTTGCAGCTCATCCTTCAGCTACCCAATTCAACCAAAGGGACAGACATTTGGCCCATCACAGACACTCACAGAACTTTCCACTCCATTCTGGAAAAATCTACCCAAAAGGAAAGAGAAGAGTGGGGCAGACTTATTAAATTTCTTTCAGACCTCTGCCAGTTCTCCACCCTGCTGCCTGACTTGTTTTAGCTTCTCCTGAGGGAGTCCATGGGTATTCACTGATTTGCTTGGCCACAGTCATGGGTACTTTTTAGAAAAACAAAGTAAAGAAGAGCTCTATGGCTCCCATGACTTGTACCGTTGGCCAATAGTTGTTTTCTTAAGTACTGATTCCCCCGTGGAACTGAGTTAATGGAGGTGGGAAAAAAAGTCAGACTCAAACAAGGAACCATTCAAATGTAGTATTCAAAACAGAAAGGTAATAGAGAATTTCTGTGGCAAGCTCTGCAGGGCCATGTTCTCTATCAGTGAGAGGAGATGAAGTTTACATTCAAGCAGTGAAGCTTTTGAGAGAGCCAGCAAGGGGGAGGCCAGCTACTCAGAGCTCCCACTCCAGAGAAATCTAGCCTGGTCCCTATGGGACGGATTGTCTCTTGAATTCTGTCCAATTTCATTTTAAGACTTGAGTTTTACCTAGAATTTTATTGATTAGTAACCTGCTGCGTTCCTGAGTGTTGTCTGTCTTCCCTTGATTTCCAAAAGGAAAGATTATAGTAGAGACTTGAAAACAAGCCACCAATCAGAAAATATAGACTGGAATTTTGAACTTTGTGAAATATGGAACAAAATATAAACTGGAAGGGAAACTGAAAGCTGTGTAAACCTTGAAGCTCAGAACAAAACAACAGTGGTAATGACAAATACTTGTAGCAATAAAATGTAGAGATGCAGCTTCCAAAATTTCACACTGGACAGATACTGAGTGTCTTTGTGTGTGGGTGTGAGTGCCAGTGTGCAGTTGCATGTTTGAGTGTATATATATATATACTTTTTTTTTTTTTTTGGTCTTTTTGAGACAAGGTCTCCCTGTAGCCCCAGCTGTCCTGGAACTCACTGTGTAGACCAGGCTGGCCTTGAACTCACAAAGATCCACCTGCCTCTGCCTCCCAAGTGCTGGGACTACAGGCGTGCACTACCACGCCCGACCTCTTGAGTGTATATTTTAAAAAGGATAACCCTAACAGAAAGAGATTGTCTGTGAAGCAGCAGCCAGGGAGCATGGCAAAATGAGGAGGAGTGGATGAAGTAGCCAGGCCCAGCGTCTTCTGCTGAAATTGCAACCAGATTTCCCTGGGCAGCGCACATCAGCTCTAGCAATAAACATTGTGGCAGGTTTGCTTTTATGAGTGTACCTTTGAGACAGTGTCTGGACTCTCTTCCAGATGATAAATGAAATGACTAAGGAGAGAGAGAGAGAGAGAGAGAGAGAGAGAGAGAGAGAGAGAGAGAGAGACCCAATAGGTTGCAGAAAAACTTGAACTACCTTGGGGAAGGAGAGGGGATAGCTCATCCTGCTGGGAGTGACTCAAGAGCAAGACCTGTCCACAAGGCCTGAGCATGGAAGCTATCAGGAACAGGAATGTTGTGGAGCCTTCTCTGGGACACTTGAGAGTGAGGAATGTAAAGCCAGCCAGAGGAGGAAGGCTGGGCAGGGAGATACTAGCAAGTGAGTAGGCTACACTTGCGGGCTGTGACCAAAGCTCGCCAAAGATGAACCTCGGCATTGAAAGCTACAGAGTCTGAGTAATGTGGGCATGTGCTTATATGCTTGGGGCTCACCAGCAGATGCTCTGAAGCAGCTGTGATGGCAGATGAAGAATAGACCAATGTGTTCAGGCAGGACAAAGCTCCACTTCCCTCATGGTGGAAGAGTAGAAAGTTTCACTTACATCCTGATGGAACCGCATTGTGGGCTCTTTCTACATACTGAAGAATACTAGCAATGATCCTTCCTTCCTTCCTTTCTTCCTTCCTGCCTCCTTCCCTTCCTTCGTTTTCTGCTTTGTTTCTTAGAGACAGGGTCTCACACTATATCTCGGGCTGCCTTGGAACTCACTATATAGCCCAGCCTGGCCTCAAACTCCTGGTAATCCTTCTGTCTCAGCATCCGGAGTTATTGGAGTGATAGGCATGTGCCACCATGGCTTATTTGTGTGATAGGCATGTGCCACCATGGCTTATTTGTGTTTTCTTATCAGTTTCTCTTAACTCTCCTATTAAGTAGCCGTTATTATGATCCATCTAGTATACATAGATGTTGGGCAGCTAGCCAAGTCAAAACAGCTAGAACTAGACAGTGTACTGGGCTTAAAGAGCAGCTCTGTGAACTGCAGGGTCTAGTTAACCATCTCATGGAAGGACTGAGGTCCGGAACTCTTCATGGAGTTAGGAAACTCCCCAAGTCTTTGTAATGACAAAAGAACACAGGAAAGGAACCAAATTGAATTACATGGCTGTCAATCACTCTGCATCTAACCCCCAATAACTGCAGTGAAGGTTTTTATTCTCTGAGGGCTGCTATGTGTGGAGATACTCTGTTTCACCTTAATGAGTTAGCATGGGTGATGATCTGGGGATCAAAGAGCCACATCCAGGGCTTTACCTGGGTCACTGAGGATGGGTACATGGACTGTCTTATTACTGGGTCTCTGCGGCATTGAACGAGAAATGATATTTGAAAAGGCACTCACCCAGCACTCAGATCCTACTGAATCCTGGCATGCCTTTCCACTCTGAAGGACTCATCATCAAATAAATTTAAATTTTGTTCAGTCTAGTTTTTTTTTCATTAAACCACTTCTATTACATGCATCCTAATTTCGAGAAAATTGGAGGCCTATGCATGGTAGCCATGACAACCCTCACTTAAACAGAATATGAAATTAACCAGACTACTCTGTGCCTGCCATTCTAGATGAACGAGCTAACCACAGACAGAAGGAGGATAGCACTGTTTTCATGGCAGTTTGGAGAATTTTATGCCTATAAGATCCTAGAAAAGACCCGATTAAGGCCTGAGTAGCCCATTCGGGTAGACAACCACCCCAGAGCCATTAGGAACCTCAGTTTCCTCACTCAGAGCTGTAGAAGTTGAATGGTTAACTCCTTTAATCATTCTCCCATTTCTAATTTTCAATGGACTGCTCTCAATTTTTTATTCTTTTTGGTCTTAATTAGTGGCATGGCTGTCGAAAATAATCCACTTCTCATTTACTAGTGTTTGTCTTTGAATATTTCAAATTAATTAAAATTTTTACAGCAGTTTTAAGTTTTTAGATAAATCAAGCAGAAACCAGGTTCCATGTGTCCCTCTTCTTGTTTTCCTCTATTAATGTTTCACATTGATGTCTTGTTATTACAACTGATGTAATATTTACTGATCCATTATTAGCCACTAAAATCCATAGCTTACATTAAAGTTCACTCTTCATGCCATACATTTTATGAGTTTTGACAAATGATATGCCAAATGCCATGTATACACCATCGTGATGGTTAGCTTTTTGTTATCTTGGCACAACCTGGAATCACCTGGGAATTAAGTCTCAATGAGGGATTCTTTATACTTGATTGGCCCAGACTGGCATGTCTGTAGGGGATTGTCTTAAGTTAATTGATTAGGAAGTCCCAGCCCACTGAGGGTGGCATCCTTCCCTAGGCAGAGGGTCCTGAATTACATGAGAGGAGAAATCAAGCTGTGCACAAGCAAGCAATTGAGTGTGCATTCATTCATTCATTCATTAATCCCCCTCTTGACTGTGATATGACAAGCTCTTTGAAGTTCCTGTCTTAATTTCCCCACTATGGTGGGCTATAGCCTGGAATTGTGAGCTGAAATAAACCCTTTTCTCCCATAAATTGTTTTTGGTCAAGGTATTTTATCACAGCAACAAAAATGAAACCAGGGCACCATTACAGTACCGTAAGGAACTGTCCCACTGCCCTCAAAGTCCTCTGTGCTCCTGTTCATCCTTCTTGCCTCTCTGGCAAACACTGATAGCTCTACTATCTCTGTACGGTTGTCTATTCCAGACTATGTTGGACTTGACATTGTAGCACATGTAGCTTGCTCAGATTAGCTTCCATCACTAAATAAATGCAATCAAGTTTTCCTCATGTCTTTTCATTATCTCTGTTTCTTTTTTTTTGCATAAAAAGTATAAATTTTAATAAGTAATTTTTTTTACTTTTTTTTGGCATAATGATTACAGATTTGCATTATCTCTGTTTTTTAAATAAACATGTTAGCACATATTCCCTATCAAGATAAAGATGTGGGGGTTGGGAGGATACCTTGGTGGTAGGGTACTTGCCTAGCATGCAGAAGGTCCTGGGTTCAATCCGTAGCACCACAGTAAACAAAACAAAAAAGAATAACTTAATCAGTATCTATTATAGCTCAGCCTATAATCCTACTACACAGACATGCATAGTCTTGATCTCTGTTCTCTTTCATCTCAGAGACTTTCAGCTTTCCAATTTTGATATTAAAATGTTCTTTTATATTTTATGCCTATTGTTAATATATGAAACTTCACTCAACTGTTCTCATTCACTGCTCAGGCAAAACCTGCACTGTAGTTATTGTCACTGTTCCTCCTCCTCATTGTTGCTTGCGTACTACATCTTGCCTTAGTGGAGTCTTTGATCTGGTTCTGACCTTCCTAGGGCGTTGGGACTGGTGAGTGAGCTAGATCAGATGGGACCAGGGATGTCTTAAAGCTTAGAGGTCCCATAGGAGGTAGGGCTAAGCTTCTAACTCTAGTACCCTGTGGCTGCCTCTGGAAAATTGTTTGAATTTTGATCTACTGAAAATTGTTTTCACCACCTTGATTGGGGTATCATTTAGTAGCAGGCAGCGCATGCTCACACAGTACTTTAAGAGGTGCATTGCTTGGATCAGATGTCCTGGTCTCATCGGTGTAGATGACTGTGAAGGGAACGGGGACAGGCTGGTGATGCCAGCCTGTGTTTAAGAGGTACCTTCTGAGTCAGAATACAATGCAGACAAATTCAAAACAACTAGCATTATCAATGCTAACATTTATTGAGAGTTCCAGGAATTCTCCCAAGTTCCTTATATTATCATATTTAGTTCAAGCAACAGTCTCTGTGGTGGACACAAAGACTCTCAGGAAACTGAGTTATAGAGAAATCAGGTAATTAGCTCAAGGGAGGAGAGTAAGTTGTAGAGTGTGGACTCTAATTTGAGCAAATACATAATGCTTTTTTGTGCACAGTATTGGGATAAACCTTATGTGAGAGAAAGGGACACTTCAGGCCTGGTTGCTGCTTCTGTTGCCTCTCTAAGAAAGGTTCTTCTGGGCTGGAGAGATGGCTCAGTGGTTAAGAACATTGACTGTTCTTGCAGAAGACCCAGCTTCGAATCCCAGCACCCACATGGCAGCTAACAACTGTCTGCAACTCCATTTCCAGGGGATCTGACAACCTCTTCTAACCTCCACAGGTACTGTATGACATGGATGCACTTACATACATGCAGATAAAACACTCATACATACAAAATAAAAATAACATTTTTTTAAAAACCTCCAAAAAAAAGAAAGGTTCTTCTGCGACTTTTCTCTTGGAAGATATTTACTGACTTTGCTTCTTACAAAGGCATCATGTCCTTAAATGGGAACCTCTGTTAGTTAGCTTTCCATTGCTGTGGCAAGATACTGAGACAGTGAATTTAAAAAGAGGAAAGGCTTGTTTGAATTCACAGTTTGAAGGTTTCAGTCCAGGGAAGGTTGGCTTCTTTCTTTGAGCCAGTGAAAGCAGAGCACAGCACAACAAGACTGCATGGTGGAGAAAGCTGCCCATTTTAGACAGTCAGGAAGCAGAAGAAAAGGGTGGGATGGAAGTGGGGGAAGAACGAGTCCCAATATCCCCTTCATGAGCATGCTCCCAAAGATCTAACTTCTTCTCAGGGGGATTTACCTACTGAAGGGCCCATCACCTCCCAAAATGCCATGGGCTGGGGACCAAGCCTTTAACACATGGGCCTGTGGGAGACAGTCAGGATCCACTCTAACAGAGCCCAAAGCCCCTTCCCATCCAGCCCAAATGTCTGCTAGTGCCAGTTCCTCTGTTTGGTTTCACTTTGGCCTCTCTAAATCTTCCCTTCCCTGTGCCTCTGCCTTACCATGTTAGGACTGTCTGCCTGTATTCTTTTCAGACGTAATTGCCTTGGTTCAGATTTTCCTTAGACTCTCAAGCAATAACAATTCTATTCTCAGAGCATCTAAACACATTTCTTGGCTTTCTCCATTCTGGACAAGGTGGGGCAGATATCACTATCAATCCACTTGTCTGTGACCTCCTTAATGTCAGGGAGTATGTCATCGAATTTACCTCCATGCTTCACTTTGATTGTGCCCATAGCACGTCTGTCCTTCAAGATGTAACCCACACACAGCACAGCTTTGTGGACCCAATCCCCTAGAGTGCCCCATAAAACAAGCAAAACCACCATCTCTAACTGATCAAGTATTACCCCGCTCATTCTAATAGAGGAACAGCTAAGGTGTTTTATGCACTGCAAAGCCTCTGTGGCTCTTACGAATGTGCCTCTTCACTTAGCCACTCTCAGGAGCCTCTGCAGAGGTGGCAGCATTACATCACTTACTAGAGCAATCACTCACCGGTTCACTCACCATTATAATAAACAAACATGTTTTGGAAACCTACTAGATTCTGTGTTCTCTGTTTAGTGCTGGCCTTTCCTCCCAAAACACACTCTGTCTCCTACTTTCAGTTTTCAAATCTCAAAATGTTCTACAGATTTCTAACTCCAGGATCTTTTGTCCCTTTCCTCCTGGTCCTATGCTGATCTTAATTCTGAAGATTATTTAGCCTCCGTGGCCCCTTTAGTTTTTTCTATTAGCAGGGTTCTCTTGATGAGTCATATTGTAGAAACCAACCCAGCAAACCAGAATCCTTCCCCCTTAGAGTCTAAGAGGAAGGGGAAGATGTGAGTATTGACACATTTGTCCTAATTACACATTAATGAGTACATATGTATAAACAAACAAGAAGAATCAGGCAAACATACTCTGCATTCCCAGTGGATGATGTAATTGGTAGATACTATAGGATTAAGGGCCAAAATATGTGATGGGCCCCTAAAGAATTTCCTCATAGTGACCTAACTACTGGCTAGGGATGCTCAGCTTCTGGCTGGATCCCTTAGCACTGGGCGGGCCATCTGGAACAAATACCTTAACCATTTCAGCCTCTGGTTCCTCTTCTGTAATGATGGAGGTGACCATCCTAGCAATGCTCCTGTCTCAGTGTGTGGAGGCTCTAAGTACATAGAGAAGGCCTGGATCCATGGCTCAGGGAAAGGCAGTTCAATCTGGATACTGTTCTCAGTTCTTTGTGTGTGGGGGATGCAGGGAGAGGCAAGAGGCATAGTGACCACAGTAAAACTTGTGTTCCATTAAGTCTCCTAAACTCACCACAAGTAAATTCTGTTGAGGCCGAGTGTCCTGGCCTGTTTTTCATGTGTTCTGAGGCTGGTAACACAAGCATCGCTATCCTGAAACATTTTGTACCTCAAGCTGCAGAAAGAATGTCCCTGGGAGGCCTGTGTTAAAGGCTGAGTCTTCTGTGGTGCTGGTGGGATGAGGTGGAACCTTGGGAGTTGGGGCCTAGTGGAAGGAAGGTAGGTCCTTGGAAATATGTCCTTGAGTGGGATGTTAAACAAGCTTTTTCTCCCTTTCTCTTTGCTTCCTGGCTGTATGAGGTGAGCAGTTTCCTTGGCTATGTACTCACCATGATGCACTGTGCTGACACAGATCCAAAGACAATGGGACACAGAGTGACTTAGTGGACTAAGACTGCTTATGCTAAGAGCCGTAAACCTTTCTCCTTTTGAAACTGTTTATCTTATTAATTTATCACAGTGACAGAATGTTGACTGGCACATCTAGCTTCCCAATGAGATGTCCCTGGCTGGTTGAACAGGATGATCCTCTTCCAGTGACATAACAAAGAATCTAGAACTCTCTCCCCTTCTGTTTGGCTCCAATTTGAATTTCCATACACAATTTCCTTTATTTTTAATGTTTCCTAAAGTCACCTCATCTAACATTATTATTTTCGTCTCTTAAAAAAAAGTCTAAAATCCTTTTTTGGATTCATAGTCCCTTCTATATCTTTCAAGTTGAGGATTGGGAATAAAGAGCCCTAAGAAGGCAAAGGCAGGGACCTCTACCCTCTGCATCTGAGCTGGGGTGGGGGTGGGGGCACTCTTGAGAGACAGGCTGGTGAGCAGGAGCAAGGCTATCAATTCTTGCCTGTACAGAGACATGTGTCTCCTAGGTGCTATCTCTAGGTATCTTTGTGCCCTCCCTGCCCTGCCCCCAGAGTGCTCTCCCAGACTCTGAGCACCTAGCCTAGTCACAGCTGGTTTTCCCACTACCTTGAAGGGAAGTGCACTCCTGCCATTTAGCAATGGTGACTACAGGGGATCATCAAGGTCCACCAAGCCCTGGTGATGTGACCTTGTTAGGACTCATGAGTGTGTCCTGGAAGGAGAGTTAGCCCTTAGTGTTCTCTGAGTGAAGCTCTCTTCTTGGGGTAGGGAGGAGGGATGTGAGCAGGATCATGCTTTTTGGTCCTCAGGGTGCTTCACAGGGAGTTTCTGAAGTAGCCACAGGACTGGGATCAACTTTCACTTCCGTTGCTAGTGTCATCTGTTTGATTCTCTTGCTTACATCATCCAGAATCTGTCTGTGGTTATTTCCCCCTGAGCACTAGGGAGCTGTGTCTGCTCCCTAGTCTAGGGGGGACTAGAGCCCTGATTGCTGTGGCATGGAGTCTCCTAACCCAAATCCTCACTTCAACAAAACTAGAACTGAGCACCAGATCCAGGGCTGGGTGACTGCTCTAGATCACACAACTGAAAAGAAGTAGGGTGAGACTTGCTCAAGACTCCCCAGTTTCTGGCACAAGATTCATGGAAGATCCACCATCAGCATGGGCCTGAGGTGTTTCAGTGAGGCAGAAGTACTCTACCCTCTTTCCTTTTGCTCTTTTTCCAATGACTTTGAGCACTGATCTCCTATCCAGGAGAACTGCAGAACATATCCATGTGTCCAGCACTGCTGAAACTCCTCAGGAGCCACACACAACCCAAGACCTGGGCTTTGTCCTCATGGAGAACTGTGAGTTCAACAGTTCAACATGACACTACAAGGCCAGTCCTAACCAAGGTCGAACCCTGAAGACAGCCTGCCTACAGAGCAGGCTGGCTCTTAGGGGGGAAATGGAAATTCAGAAATTTTGTGTCATAATGGAAGGAATTGGGTGAAAATACCAAATACTTGGTTTGCATTTTTGTTGGTTTTTTCCAACCAGGAAAATTTTCCACCCATTTCAAGTTTTACATTGAATGCAAATAGCGTCACCAAATTGAAAGATGCTCTACCTTGGACCATTCCATAGCCTTGCACAGAGCGAGAGAGGCTAGCCCTGAACGCTGGGGAAGCTACTACCTGCATCCTTCTAAGTCACTGGGCATTCAGATCTTTAGAGACCCTAGCTGGGCTTCTGGGGTCTGCTTTCCTCATCCTAGCACTGGTCTGCTGGTGAAAACAGCTCAGGCCATAAAAATAACACAATGAAAATACTTGAAACTACCTCATAGCCACATATTCCATGCAGAGGCTAGTAAAGCTTCCAAATTACACCAGGGTTGCTCTTCAAGGCCACAAGAGCAGAATGGAAAAGGAAAGGATATTTTCGGGATGAGTTTAGCAACAATCAGCATAAACTTCCTTCTATCCTCCTGAAAAAGCCTTCTTGGAACAGTTTGGAATAATTTATAAAGGTTGACTCCTTCTTTACAATGGTTTTGGAAGGCCACAATAAAGCATGGCCTTTACATATTGCCTTTTTCAACATGACTAATCAAATATCTGGTCAGGAGAGATGAGACACTATAAAACTTGGTAGTTCTGATCCACCCATTTTCTCTAAAATAACTCTGATACTCATCCAGTCCAAACCAACACCATGTTTTTGTCTGGACTCTCCTCTCAGTCAGTGTCTTTACCTGGCCTGTCTACCCCCTCTTTTTCTCTCTCACCATTTTCCACAAAAGCACTCATTTTTTCTCCCTCAAATGTGCACCTGGTCATGACCTCCCTCAGTTTAATACACTCTAGCAGCTTCCCACTGCCTCCAAATCCAAACATCCTCCCAGAACTCAGGGGCCCCCAATGGCCTGGTTCATCCCTCTCTAGCTTTATCTTGTACCATTTCTAACTTGGTACCTCTCCTGGACTCTCTTTTCAAGATCTTCCAACTTGCCAGCAACTCTTCTCGGATGCTTTCCCTTAGTTTTTATCCATTCTCCTAATTTATACTCGCTCTTCAGGTTAGTGACAATCTATGGCATGAGGAGAGGGAGTGCATCTCCAGTGCATCACTTAGAGCAATTGACTCCTAAAAGGTATTGTGCATCCAGGACCTGTGTGTGACCTGGTTTGGGTAAAGAGCCTTTGTAGATGTAACTGTCCTATATAATCTTTAACTGTCAACTTGACACAGCCTACAGCCACCTGAGAAGGAAGTCTCAATTCAGGGATTTCCCACATCAAATTGGCCCATGGGCATATCTACAGGGGATATTGTTAATTGATGCAGGAGCACCTAGTCCACTGTGGGTGGCACCATTCCCTAGGCTACATAAGAAAGCTAGCTAAGCATGTGCCTATGAGCAGTGTTCCTCCATGGTTTTGACTTCCCATTCCTGCTTGAGTTCCTACCTTAACTTCCCTCAATGGTGGACTGTAACCTTGAAGCTGAAATAAACCTATTCTTCCCCTAAGCTACTTTTGGACAGAGTGTTTATCACAGCAACAGAATGAAACTAGAACAGTAACAAACAAAGATAGTGAGGTGAGATCACCTTAGATCAGCTAGGTTGGTGCTAAGTACACTGAAGTGTCTTTTCAAGAGAATGGTTGAAGATCTACAGAGTGGAGGCCGCATGTCCACTGCAGCTGAAAATGGATACGGCCACTTAGCAAGAAGCACAGGGGACTGCCCCAAGCTGGAAGAGGCAAGGAGCCATGGGAGAGGGGCAGGACACCCCTGCTGACACCTGACTTCAAACCTCTGGCCTCCCAAATCCCAAAAGAACGGTTTCTCTGGATTAAGATGATCAGCTCGGGGAAGCTTGTGACACACGGGGGTTTTTGGGGGGGGGGGGGGGGGGGGGCAGTGCTGTATTTCTCTCACTCCACATGCTGCCCAAACCACTTCTGGGAAGAATTAGAGACTGATGAGGGGGTGAGATAGATGGGGAGGGGGGCATAGGGAGACACACTAAGAGGTACTAAAACTTATCAATTTCTGGAGGCACTGCTGATTTATGAGAGTTATTTTCCCCTTAGATGGAGACTCCGAAAGTAAAGGATTCATAGCTATCTTTGTCTGCTTTCTGTTTCTATAACAAAATGCTTGAGAGCAGGCAGTTAATAAAAATGAAAGTCAGGCCCATGGTTCTGAAGGCTGGAAAGTCAAGGCACATGGCTCAGTATCCTGTGAGGACTTTCTTGCTGAGAGCCTTCTTGCTGTATCCTGACATGGCACTTGGCATCATGAATTGAGACAGCCAAGTGTAATAGCTCTGGTCTTTCTCCCTCTTCTTATAAAGCTAGTAATATCATAAAAGTCCTGTCCTCACCACCTTATCTTATCCATCTTATCCTAATTTATTCCCAAAGGCTCCACTTTCAAATGCCACAAACAAAATTTTGGGAATTGTTTCCAACACATGAACTTTGGGGAGCACAAACCACAGCTGCTGCACTGTTTTCATAGCATGTTAACTCTTAGAATCTCAGGAGGTGTTGAAAAGTCTCATAAATACTCTCACAGCAAAATGAACTTTGCTTACATCTTAAACAGGTAGAATATATTTGAAAACACATTTCAATCAAGTTCTGTAACAACCCCTTTGAACTTTCAGACTCTTGATTTTCTCCATGGAATCTGCGCTTTTCCAGGCTTTGCATCTTGGTAAATTATAAACTTCACATGTAGTTGTGCAAGTCCAACTTGCATGACACTCATTTTCTCTTCTGCGACCATTCCTACCGACCAACCCTGCTGATTCTATTTTCAGAATGCATCTCCAGGTGGCCCACCTCACCCCACCTACAAACTACCATCTACCCAAGTTCAACTGCCATCATCTCTCCTAGACTTCTTCAGTGTTCTCCCACTGAAACTCAAAGCTTGCTCTTTCACTGTATGTCCTCTGCCCCAGTCAGAGATACCTTTCCATAAACAAATCTAACCTCAACAACCTCCTATTTAAAATTCTTTAATGGCTTTTCATTAAACTCATCACCATGGCTTCCCAGGCTAGGATGGGTCTAGCCTTGTCAAACATCCCATGCCCACTTGGACTGGCCTCTTCTGTTGTCCTTTGCACTGTAACCTCTCTTGACATCCTGCTGCTCTAATTTTCTGACCTCATCGTACTTTGGGGGCTGCTGCATGAGCTGTGTCCTCTTTGGGAGTACTTGTTTATAATTGTCATGTGGCCAGCTCCATACCAGACTTTCAGAAGACTTCCCTGACCACCCTATAAATGAAAAGTAACTCCAGGAATGGACATACTGCTCAGCTGGTAGAGTACTTGCTTAACATGGTGGCATACGCTTTCAATCCCACCACTCAGGAGTGCTGGCAAGAGGATCAGAATTTTTTTTTTTTTTTACAATTTATATATTTTTATTTTGTGTGTGAGTATATTGTCTGCATGTGCACCCATGTATGAGGTGCCTGTGGAGGTTAGAAGAGGTGTCAGAGTCCCTGAAACTGGAGTTATGGATGGGTTTTAGTTGCCCTGTGGGTGCTGGGAACCGAACCTGGTTCTCTTAACCACTGAGCCATTTCTCTAGCCCTGAGGATCAGAATTTCAAGGTCATCCTTGCCTAAAAAGTAAGTTCAAGGCCAACCTGTGCTACATAAGGAAGGAAGGAAGAAAGGAGGAAAGGAACAAAGGGAAAAAAGAAGAGAGAGGAGACTATAGCTCCATCTTCTGTTGACTATCGGGAATCATAAGAATAAGGTGAAATGAGGATACGTATTGGTTGGCTAGATTTCCACAGATGGGATGACTAGAAGGCAAGGGCAGGGTTGGTCCCCTCAGGCCAGTGAGGGAAGGCTCTATCCCCAGTGCTTCTGGTGCTCGTTTGCTGTCTGTGGAAATCCATGACTTCTGCTCCATCACTACCTCTGCCTTCATCTTCACACAGTGCTCCCTCTCTGTGCACCTGACTATGACCAAATCTCCCCATTTCATATGGACCCAGCCACACTGGATGAGTGTCCACCCTGCTTCAGGCTGACCTCATTTAATTAATTACATGTGGAATAACCTCATTTCCAAATAAGGTCATATTATAGTACACATGGGGTAGAACTTCAGCATATGTATTTGAGGCTGGCGTAATTTGCCCTAGAGTGCAGGAAACTTACTTTGTCAGCTGCTTCTTGTCCACTCTGATGGAAGGTAAGTTTCTGGAGGGCAAAGCTGTTCCCTCTCTTGCTCACACTACTGTGTTTGGCACAAGGGTTCTCTAGTAATCCTTAGCACCTAGTGGTGATGATTGAGTAATTTTGAAAATACATTTTATAGGAGCTAATCTACAGTATGTCAAATATGCCTCAGATTCAATATTCAATATTCAATAAATACTAAGCAATCCCTGCAGGTGTAATGAGTTGTATGAGTTTCTTTCTGGTGCTGTTTTTCTGAGTGTCCAACACTCACTGCCTTTGGACCCGTGGGGACCATGAATAGAGAGATGGATCTTCAGCGGTTGTTTTTAAGATTTACTTTATTATTTTGAACTGTGTGTATATGTCTGTGTGGGTGCCTGAGAAGGCCAGAGACACCAGATCCCCTTGGAGCTGGAGTTACAGGTGGTTGTAGGTAAGTTTCTGGAGGGCAAAGCTGTTCCCTCTCTTGCTCACACTACTGTGTTTGGCACAAGGGTTCTCTAGTAATCCTTAGCACCTAGTGGTGATGATTGAGTAATTTTGAAAATACATTTTATAGGAGCTAATCTACAGTATGTCAAATATGCCTCAGATTCAATATTCAATATTCAATAAATACTAAGCAATCCCTGCAGGTGTAATGAGTTGTATGAGTTTCTTTCTGGTGCTCTGTTTTTCTGAGTGTCCAACACTCACTGCCTTTGGACCCGTGGGGACCATGAATAGAGAGATGGATCTTCAGCGGTTGTTTTTAAGATTTACTTTATTATTTTGAACTGTGTGTATATGTCTGTGTGGGTGCCTGAGAAGGCCAGAGACACCAGATCCCCTTGGAGCTGGAGTTACAGGTGGTTGTAAGCCACCATGTGGGTGCTGGGAACCAAACCCAGGTTCTCTGCAAGAGTAGCTCTTAACTTCTGATCCATCTCTCTAGTCCCCTTTATTGATATTTTAAATAAAATGCTCTTCTTTAAAAAATGTTGTCATATAGCTTCTTGTAAACAATATGTAACAATATTTTCTAGATGAGATGGTTTTAAATCAATGTGAGTTCTTTCTGCTGCTGTCTGTATCCAGACAAGCTCCATCAGTCCTGTTCTGAAGGAGCTAGTTTGTACATATGGACAGGCCATAGTCCCTTCTCTCCCTCCCTCAGCTCCACACTAAATAGAAATTCTCATAATGAGGGGCTTGGTAAAGGAAAGAGGGGGGTAGCCTGTGGTAGAGGGGAAGAAACTAGAAACTAGGGTACTTTGTAAGTCCAGGGGAAAGTACTTTCCCACTTGCTGGACTCTGGGGTCTGTGCTGAGAGGTATTTTTCCCTTCTTCAGTGGGGTGTCCCATTATGGTCTGTAGGAACCCTGAATGAAGACTGGAAACAGAAGGAGAAGGGTTTGGGTTGGCTAGGTTGTGGGCCTCAAAAATGTTCTTACCTCAGTGGTGTTCCTCATAATTTAAAGGCAAAACCTACCACTCCAAATAAAATTAGCCAGAGGGATAAAATGTTGAGGGGCCAGGGAAAGGGAAAGAAGGAGAGAGAGAGAGGGAAGGAGGGAAGAGGACAGAAATTTCTCTGGTTTCCTTGGTAGACTTAAGAGTGTATTTTCAGTGTCATTGGTCTTTAGCTTCATCAATTGCATAGAAATCCTCTTCTACATCTCAACTCCAGAATGACCAGGTGGGTGATAGCTACATTACTGAGGCTTGCTTTTCAAGTTCTTATAACACTTCCCAGGGCCTTGTATTTTGTATCAACCAGGACACAATCTCTTACTAAGAAAGATTTTGTCAAGACAAACAAACAAATGCTACTACATCCAGGAAACAAAACAAAACAAAACACCTTTTAGGAGGAATCTAGTATTTTAGAACCACTTTCACCATATGATAGAATCAATTGTTAACTTTTCAGGAATTTTGCAAGACAATTGTAATGACAGCTTGAAATAGGCCATGGTGAGAACATTTATTTATGCTATGGTAAATTTTGCACATCAAGGTCTTTTTTTTTAATCCATGAAATATTGTATGTTAAACAGTTACCAGTACAGTATCTTTCACAGTTCTAACAACAAAACAAAGAAAAAAAAACCAAATACTTCTCACCAACCAAAGGGGAATAGGTGCAAATACTTCTGAAGAGCAACAGAGAACTCATCTCAAGGACTGTCATTTAAACAGTCAGTGAATACCGAGTGTCTACTGTCTTGTCCCTGCTGTGCTAGGTTGTTGCTGAGGAGTCAGTGATAATGAATGCTCTAGATTCTGGCCATGGAGTGTGTTAGGATTTGTATGGGGAGACAGAATGGGTGTGCATGGAATAATTATGTAAGAACACAAAGCAAAATGTAATTCTATGTAACATTGTCTTATGAACCCTGAGTATGGCAAGAGTTCAGAGAAAAGACAGATTATAGGGTGACTAAAATTAAGCAGGAAAATTGTGCAAATCACGGTCCCCTGCTAATTCACAGAGTTAGTAATAGATAACTGGTTTTCCTATAATGGGATGTTTGGCTTGTGGCAAAGGGATCCTCAGACAATTAAAAAACCCTTTGAGTTTCCCTCCCTCTTAATACCAGTATCATTCTCGAATGTGTTATTGGCATAGAGAGCCCATTGTTCTTTGTGACAGATGGTGACATCTCTGCAGAGAGGCTATTCATGAGTTTATGCCATTTGGTCAATGGACCAGTCTTTTTTTCTGCGCATGAGAGATGGCTGCCCTGGGGTACAGAGCTGTAGCTACTACTCGGTGAGGTTGTTGAGGTTTGAATGACCTGAGTTTGAATCTCAGCTCTGCCACGTTTTAGCAGGATAACCTTGGGTGAATGCCTCTCTCTGCTGTTCCTCAGTTGCCTTACATGAGGAGAGAAAAGTTGTATCCCTCTCACTGTGAGTTGTATCCCCACTCACTGTTTTAGGGATTGACGTAGATTCTCTTACATATGGCACACAGAACAGTGCCAAGGATGTAGCAAACAACGTTTCTCAGTGCTGCTCTGACTCTGCTGACCTTGGAGCTCAGCCTTGCCATGAGGGTTTCATGACCTTGTGGAATCCCTCTTGGTCTCAAGCCTCCCTCAACTGTAGGATTCAAATGGTCACCGCTGCCCATCTTGTGAGGCTGTTCTGAGGACTGTAGGGGGCTGTCTGTGTTAAGTATCTGACACACTGGAAAGCTCTCCCTACTATGAGGTACACTGCCTCAGCAAGATGTCCTAGCTCCAGATGAGCCAGCTGGGTTCCACTTCATCATGGCTTGGGCATTTGATGTGTTTCTGCACCTTCCAGAATCCCATCTCTGTGTCTATGTGCAGGTAGGGCACAGGCTTGCCTGTCTTCTCTGAGATATTGTCATATGAATGTGCATAGAACACCTCATCTAAAGGATTAGTTTTCTGTTTATAATCTAACCTCCAGCTTACTAAACTTTGGGTCAAGAGCCCACATAAGGTTCACAGAACTAAATGTGGGAGTTGCAAAAACAAAATTGGCAATTGTAAAAAGGTTTCTGAACAAAACAATGGAAAGTTAATTCAAAATTAAATGTGTAAGGAATTTGAGATGTTTCTGGTAGCCCTTCTGTGTTCTATTATGTGGCTTCACCACAACTTGGTTTTCAACACTCAACACCCGCTCTTTGCATATGCCATCATGCCATGTGGTGTCCATGAACACTGCCTAAAACACCTTCACATAGGCTAGAGACTACTGTATGTTATGAACTGTGGTGCTTGTACTAGAAATTTGAGGCCATCTACTATTACAAGGCAAGATGGTTTGAGTACAGAAAACAAATAGTGTTTTCCTACCATCACTCCAGCATGTAACTATCAAATTACCATAACCTTCAGTCGTATTGGGTTAGCATGCTTGATCTTAAAAACTACTGCCTGGGTTTATTACTTCAGTTTCATTAAAAAAATGGTTAAATGAATTTTGCCTTGGGATTAGGACAGAGTTTCCAATAATTTCCGAAATGGCCCTAAATTTACTTCTGCCATTTTGTACTAAGTATATATGTAAAGCAGTGCTCTCAACATTGATGATTATAAAATCAAAATATTGATCAACTCTGATGGCTCAGCAGTTGAGAGCACTGGCTGCTTGACTGGGGTTTGATTCTCAGCACCCACATGGCAGCTAACAACTGTCAGCAGCTCCAGCTCTAGGGGATCCAATGCTCTCATCTGACCTCCATGGGCATTGAACAACATGAGTGCACTTACATGCATGCAAGCAATACACTCATACACATAATATAAAAATAATGAATAAAATATTAAAAAAATATTGATCAACTCTCAAAAGCATTGAAGATGCTCTCTGTCCTATAGCATCAAATATTCAGCTGACATTTAATTCTTTATGAAAAGCTAAATAAGTGTTATTTGTTATGCAGACTCTTTCATCTTTAATAAATGATAAAATTATGTACATATCAAAGAATTGATTTTAAATAAAGTTCTTTATGGCTGATTATCAGTAAATATTTGACTTTGTACACTAATTTTATAGACCTGTATACACAGCCTCTTCTAAAAATTTCTCAATGAAAAGGGGACATGAGTGGGAAAACTTTAAGAAGCCTAGTCTACCTCCCTCTCTCCCTGTGGAGTATGAGCTCCTCAGGAGACAGGGATTGCTGTACCCCAAGTGTCTAGACAGAAGCCTGGCTAGGGAAAACTTCCACCTGCATCAATGGCAGTATGAGTGTTCCCCATTATCATTAGTTTACCTTGCTTCCCAACCAGAAGAATGAACAGAGAGACTTCTTCAAAAGAAATGGATCAGTGTACTACAGGTGTTCAAAAGGAAACAACTAATTCATCAATCAGCCAGCACTCAGCATCATGTGTGTATACAGAACTCAGCCAGGTCCTTTGTGGGGGAAGCAGATGAGGAGAAGGTATGATCTCTGTGCATGCTAATACTTTTTTGTAAACAAGAAACAGCCCATCTTGCAGTCTCATAAATCTTAGTATTATTTCATCCTAATCCCACCTCCTGAATCGGATGTGCTCATTGCAAATACCAGTTCCCAAAAGTGGATGCTTATCTGGAGCTAGGGGAACCAGAAGGAACTGGTTTACAAAGCCCCATGTGCTGACCATTTATTTGCTAAGGTTTTCCATTTCAGAGTCAGAAATGGAACCACAGAACCTTCTCCTTCCAAGGGGCTTAGTAAAGACTCTGTCATTTTCACGTTACAAAGAGGAGTGGGAAGAGAGTGCACCGAGTCTAAAAGCCAAGAAGAAATCGAAGGACTGATGGGGCTTTGCAGGTGGGCAGCCCTTGGGCAGAAAAGCAAACATCAGTCACCTGTGTTACCAGCAGCCATGATTTTCAGGAGTGGTATAAAGATTTAGGGGACTTTTATATAGATATTTAGAATTGTTCTCCTTTAAAAACCTACCACAACTCAGGGGGAAAAGGGGCCAAACGTGTTTACTTGGCTAAGTTTCTTCTAATGACTATGAAAACCCATGAAGGAAGAAAACTGGCCAGGAATTTTTTTTGTTTTTTGAGGGTCTGAAAGCCTCTTATTTTTATAGTTTTGAAAATCCTTGGAGTTTAACTTTGAACTTTAACCAAGAAAAATTATATCTTATAAACAATGGCATTTGTTGATTGGATGAAAGACTAGATCAATATTGGTCTTGGCAGTTCATATTGGCTGCCACTGCAGAAATATGCTAGTTGTGGTGTTAAAAAATTATGTCAGTTCCTCACCATGCGTCTCTTTTTCTTGGATTTTTGCCTGGGAATTAGTTTCCAAAGATACTTCCAGAAGTCAACCTACAGCCTGGCCTCCCTGGTCAAGGAAGTCACACACGAACTCTCAGAAAGCAGCCGGCCTAGTGAGCCTCAGGAGGTAAGAAACTTGGACCAGTGGAAGGAGGACAGGGCCTGGGCACATCCCGATTCTTGGTCGGTCTTTCTCCTCGCTTAGCATTCCTCTGTGACTCGTCCCATGTAGGGTGAAAAACCATGAAACAAAATCAAACTCAATCCATCTTGGTAAATGAAAGCTATGTCTTTGTAGGAAAATGATGATCCTGCAGCCAAGACAGAGATTTTAGAATGTCCTAAATCTCTTCACTTTGGGGTGTGCAAGAGGGTGGGGTGTTTGAGGCCATCAGTAGTCAACTTCAAGTGTTTTGTTTTAGATTACCATATGGTCCAAAAGTCTTTGTCTATGGGTATTTGTGTGCATGTAGGTATGTGTGTGTAGACTAGAAGACAAGTGTAGGCACTGTTTGTGGTTTTTTGAGACAGGGTTTTTCATTGACCTAGGAAAGTAGGCTGAGCTAGCTGGCCAGAAGTCCCAGGAATCCACCCATCTTTGCCTCCACAATGCCTCTTTACTGACTGAGCTATCACCTCAAGCCATCTACCAGTATATTTGAAAAGAAACCATCATGTATTGAGTCTCCTCTGCAGACCAAGTTTCCTATTTGCCTTTGTTGCTTAGGTGTTTACTCCCATTTGTTAGCTCAGAGACTGGGGCAATTCATTCAGGCCTGTGGAGGTGGGAGAGGGGAAGGCTGGCACAAAGAAAACCTCAAAAAGGAATCCCTTCGCCACCCTTGATCCTGTCATTAAAGCTACCACTTCACCCATTTGCCTCATATGATCTGCGCTGGCTGCTTGCTTCACCCACACTGTGAGGAGAGTGAGGCAAAGTCCCACACTTTAGCAGTTGACAGTGGGAGATGGCACAGGGCCACAGTGTCACCATGCCCCTGTCCTTGCTACAGCTGGGCACACCCTGGTTATTGCCTGGGAAAGACCAAACACAGAACTGTCACTGTGTGTGCCTTCTGAGGACCTGCTGGCTGACCCCATGCCTGTGTTCCTGGTGGCCAGCAGGAACCCTTGGCCCATCCATCAGTCTAACACTGGCACTAGATACACCTCCTTCCAGCCCTGTGGCCCGTGGCAGTGAGGCTGGACCTTGGAATGTCCCTTTGGAGAGGTCGCCAGCTCTGAGTCTGCCAGATTCCCACAGCTTCTGACCATGTCTCAGTTTTGTGAGCTCAGGGCCTGGGACTGTTTTTTAGCCTAATTCAGGAAGGATATACTAAGATACATACTAATAGTAAGAAAAAATGGCTACTGCTGATATTGATCGAGCATCCACAGACTACTATACTTACTGGGAGCACTTTGCATGCTGCATTTTACTGAACCCTCATAATCATTTTTAGGAGAAGCACAATGTTCACACTGAGGAAATCAGGCCTAAGTATCTTGCAGCAGGTAGTAATTTTGGGACTCTGCTATGGGCCTCATTTCTAACATGGACACAACAGTGAGCCTCCCCCCAGGTCATTTTGCCCTATTTTGACACCTCTTTCCAAGACCATCCAACCAGAGTGGCCAGCAGTCCCATCCCTGGTGAACAACTGGCAGAGTCACCTACGGCCGTAAGCATGCTGGTAACCTACACACAGATGCTAGGTTGTGTCCATCTGCTCCCAGGACCTACACACTGGCCTCCTTGGTCAATCACTCTCCAAACTTCTAGCCTACCCAGCAGAGCACTGGAGGACTCTGCCTTGGGCTTCAAAGGACTTCATCTCTCCTGTGCACAAAGATAATTTCTACTGCTACTTACAGTCAGGATTCCTGAAGTACAAGAGCTGTGACTTTGATTGCTTTTACAACAAAAGCAATGGATTTGTCACCAATTCTTGATGTCCTCGGGTCACTGTAATCATTTTAAAATGAAAGAGTAGAGCCCCAGAGAGTTTAAACAGCATAGCAGAGGCCACACAACAAGGAAGAGGTCACTTCAGAAACTTGCCCTCCTGACTGTCACACAGCATACAGCCTGCTCTAGATGATCCGAATTGACCTGTGAGGGTGGCGTGAGGTAGGGGAGGCAGTGACAAAGCATCACAGGCAGGCTGACCTCAGCAGCCCCACCACTGTGGCATGCCACTCTAGCCTTGTTGAGATGAAGACATTTTGAGGATGTAGTGGGTGTAAGGCCATCACAGTCTGTCCCCAGGATGTCGCCTTATGAGGCCCTGCTGGCCCAAGACTTAGAAGACAATAAATCAACACTGCTTTCCCTACTGGGGAGAGTCTTGCAGGTCCCTCGTGGTATACAGTCACAGGGTCAGGTGCAGAGATTCCCACAGCTCCTCTCCAAGTCCCTTACCCTTCTCCAGCATCCTGAGACCCTCTGGAAGTCAGGGGCAGCTTGCAGAAGTGGTTCTCTCCTTCCACCATGTGGGTTATAGGAACTGAAATCAGGTGGGCAGGCTCAGTGGTGGCAAGCGCCCTTACTCACTGCACCATCAGCTGGCCCTGTTGTTCCTTTTTATTCATGTGAACTCCAGCACAAGAGACAGTGCTGCCCATATTCAGGGTGGTCTTCCCTCCTCATTTAATCTCTCTGGAAACACTCTCATAGAATGCCCAGAGATGTATCTCCTAAGTGAGTCTACATCCAAGGTAACAATGACCATCACAGGGGACAAATCACTTCAAGTCATAGTGGTGTCTGCCAGGCACCGACCTAGAGATAGCAAGCAGATGTCAGCTGCCGGGGTCTAGATCTGAGCAGAGAAGTGAGAACTGGAGATTGGTTTAGAACTGCCATTTAGGGCGGTGGTCCAGGGAGCTCATCTACAATATGAGCAAAGATAGGGTGTCTGAAAATGGAGGCCAAGCTTAGAGTTAGAGGAGATGAGGGGAACTGGCAAAATAACCAACAAGGAATGAGTAGAAAGAGGAAGGATGAGCTGGAGAAAGGGAAAGAAAGAGAGAGCGCTGTGGAAGAGTTGGAGATCAACCCTATCTAGTGCTGATGGTGATGTGAGGAACTGCAAAAGAGGCCTTTGCAACTGTCAGGCCCCAGGCATCACACACAGGAAGGGCAGTCCATGTTTGGAGATGCCACCACCCCCTTCCCGTTTCTGATTGGTGTAAGCCCTGAGTCTTTGTGTGACCCAGGGGGCAACAATAAGCTGTGGGGCAGTGGGGGCAATTTGGAAGCTCATGACCTTTCAGTGTGTAGGGCATGAGATAGGATTAATCTCATTTGGAACTTGAAAGAAATGTCTTTTAGTGCTTCACACCAACATAGAACAGTCTGTCTGTTGCGTTGAGATTTATTTCAGAGAAATAAAACTATGAGAGTAAAAATGGAAGTGGAGGGCAGAGCCCATCTGACCCTTGGAATCACACTAATGCCATCTTGGGGAGAAGAGTTTGAGGGACAAGTAAAGGGAGGTCCCTGACATGTTTTTGGCAAAAAGTTATCATAAAAGAGTTAATGTTCTTTAACTTTGAGTACCAAAGAGGGAATTAGGAAATACCTCCTCAGCTATATCACCCAGTTAAGTACAAGTTACACCATCCCTTTTCCATCTCCAACATCCTAATTGAGCTACAAGTTTGGGACCACAATTAAAACCAGAAGGACAGATCCCAGAGGCAAGAACCAGTCAACGAATCTGAGTCACTGAATTTGAAAAGCATCAAACACTTGGAAAGAGAGCCCACTGGGTGAGGGAAACTTTAGATTTTGATCATTATTGGTAATCAGCAAAATATTTTTTTTTAAATTACAGTGTAGACCCTAGAAAGTCTTTTGAAAATAAAGATGGTAAGTGATTCCATCCATCCACCCACCCACCCATCCACCCATCCAGTTACTCTCCCACCCAACCATCTACCCATCCACCCATCTTTCCATCCACCCACCTATCCTCTCCATCCATCTATCCACCCTCTAATCCATCCATCTACCCATCCATCCATCCATCCATCCATCCATCCATCCACTCATTCTATTTGACTTTGGAATACCATCCATATGCCACAGAGACACATCTGAGAACAGGTGGATGTGGTCCTGTCCTCACACCATTTACATTTCCAGTGCAGCTGAGGGAAAGAGAAGATCACTGCATATTGTGACAATGTGAGAGGAGGAATAAGGAAGTAGAACTAATCATAGTTAAGAGGCTGAGTAAAATACCAGTAATCTCATCTTAATTAAAATTTTGTTTCAGAACTGTGATTAAGAAAATATATCTCAGTGCTGGGGATATAGCTCAGAGGTAAAGCACTTGCCTAACATATGCAAGGCCCTGGGTTCAATCCCTAACACTACAAAAAGATAAAAACAGAGAAAAATAAAAATCAACTGAAGAAGAAAATATTATCTCTAAATGTTTCATTAACCTCATCCCAAACCCTACTTCCCCACGCCATTAAGGTCCAAGATGACAAATGCATCACTTGTCAGGTCTACAGACTCTGTTCCTGAGGTAGAGAAAGGATGCCAGGGATTAAAATGAGAATCATGGGCCAGTGGGATGATTCAGAGGGTAGAGGAGCTTGCTGCCAAGCCTGATGACCAGAGTTTGATCCCTGGGATGCACATGGTGGAGGGAGAGAACCACTTATGCAAGCTGTCCTTCCATCATGTGTGGGCAAGCCTAAATAAATAAATAAAACAGTAATTAACAAAATAAAAAGAGAATGGCCCAAACTTGAAATGCAGAGATTGCTGGAGGGTGGGAGGCACCCACACAGTCCCAGGCAGGACAATCAACTCCTTGTGTATGGTAGGCTCAGCCAACTTCATTTACACAAGAAAAGAGCAAGCAAGGGCAGCTTGATCTGAGAGCTGAGAGTGCTGGCCAGGATTTGCATTAAAAAATAATTTAAAAAATCACAATATAACAAATTTGCACAGCATAACATCTACCCTCTGTGAACACACAGTTCCATGGTTTCCAGAGCAAAAGATTGCACAACTGACTTCATTATCTGATCCCAGAACGTTTTCATCACCTTAGAGAGAAAGCACAGGCTTTTGAAGGTGTAGGTCAGTGCCAGAGTCGCTGATGTAGAAATAAAGGCTGGTGATGAAGAAATTTATAAATAGTGCAGATCTGAACTGGAGTGTCTTTTCCAGGGAATTCCTGCCTCCTCCCACCTTTCGTAGCTTCACTCTCAGCCTCTGCTGACCTAGAATTGTCCTGCAGCCACTGTCCTAGCTTCAGGTCTGACGTGTGTATTATGTGGCCTCCTGTACCCTGTCTTGCCAATTTTCCTTCCTAACCTACTGTCTAACCCATATGTATAGGACAGGGAAGGACCACACCACAGTACCTCTTGGTTCCCTTCCCCAAACCCCAAGATACCTTCCTTAGAGTCTTCCCAGGGACCCTCACCTGAACTTGACCAAAATGGAACCGTTTAACTTCCCACCTCAAGCAGCTCCTTCCTGGGGTCCTTCGCTCCAGTGAATAGGTGGACCATAACCCATTCAGTTGTCCCAAATACTTGTCTCCCTCACCTATCACCTGTACTCCACAGCAACCACTTTCTTGGGTAAGAGCCCTCTCACCTCTAGACAAATCCCAGGCCTCCTATGCCCAATCCAGCTTTATCTCTCCCTCCTTCCCACCTTCCACATTTCCTGAAATGCATATCTCAAGCTTGCAGTCTCTAATCTCAAAATCTCCTTCTAGTTCCAGTTGCTACCAGGTTTCAATTCAAAGCCCTTCATTTTGGTTTAGAAGGTTCTGTTCAGTCTGGTCCCTCTGTCCTGTCTGCCCATCTCCTCATAGGCTTCTGGTATTCCTGGCTTCATGACCACTAATCACTACGCAGCTCCTCCCCTAGACCCCTTCCTTTCCACCCTTCTGCTGCTCCTCACCGAGGCACCTCTCTTCAGCGCTGTTTCCATTTCCCTGGAACAATCTTCCCACACTCCGATTATTTTTCCACATTAACCACTCCTCAAACTTGAGATCCTGTTTCTCTCCTGAGATGCTTTCCAGAATCCCCTGTTCGGAGCACCTCTTCCATAGCAGGGAGGATCACACCGTCTACTCCTCTGTCATCCTGTGATAGTACTTGTTAAATCCCCAGGGCTTTAGTAGCTCCTAGAACATAACGATGGGAGAGTGAATGAAAGAGACTCCATGCTGCAGGAGTTGTCCTGAAAGGAGGCTTTGTGGGACCAGTTTTCCAAGCTTTCCTTTGCCCCATTCCAAATCCTCCACAAGTACTTCAGTGGATAGCAGCTTTGTGCTCTGTTGTTATTGGAATGTGAACCATCCCCCATGGGCTCTTGTGTTTGAATCATTGGTTTCCAGCTGGTAGTGCAGTTTTAAGAGGCTGTAAAAGAGGTAAAGCCTAACTAACAGAAGTAGGGTAGTAGAGGGGTGAACCCAGCACTGGTTCTTACTCTGTTTCTTGGTCCAGCCACAGTACGAGGCTCTCCACCACATCTCCCACCCCCACAGAGCTGCTCTGCCATGATGGACTGAGAGTTCCTGAAACCATGAGCCGAATTAAATCTTTCCTCCTTTAAGTGGCTTCGGTCGGATATTTTGTCACAGCAACAAGAGAAGACCCTAACACAAGCCCTGATACTTGCTTTGGAGGATTAAGATCTACACCACCACAAGAATTTCCGTTTTATGAGAAAGAAGAAAGGAACAAATTTCAAGGGTGAGAATTCTTAATGGCCCCTCTCAAACTATTCCACATGGCCGACTCTCTACTCCTAATCCTGTTAAGAATTTTGTAGGAATAAGGGATTTAATGGGTACAGAGTTTCAGCTGGGAAAGATGAAAATGTTCTGAAGACAGACAGTGGCTATGGTTGCACAATGTGTGTGTGCTTAATGCCACAAAACTATGTACCCCCAAAGTGGCTAGAATGATACATTTTATGCTATACATTTTATTTTGAATCCCAACTGGTCCTAGGGCTGGGGTACCTTAGCAAGAATACAAGTATCCTCCTCCGTAAAGTGGTCCAACCATTTATTTAATGATAAATATTGACTGAACATTCATTATGAGAAGCGGAATAACACTGGTTGAAATTTCAGACTGGAGGCTGGTGGCCTGGGTCTGAGTGGCTCTCTAGTTGTTGGGATTGGACAAGCTAAGTCTGGCTATGTGCCTGTTTCACCATCTGGAAAATGGAGGTTGTTCCTCCTGATAGAATTGTGAGAAATAATCAAGTTAGTGTACAAAATTGCTGGAGGTAACATATGAAAATATTTAGAATCTGGCATGAGTACCATCTATAATAATCATCTGCTACTGTGTGCCAAGCACTGCTCTAGAAAGAGGACCTACAGCAACAAACCAAAGACCTTGTTCTCTGGGATCAGACAATAAGTAAGCAAATGCAGGGGTGGTGGATGGAGCAGGCAGTGGAAGAGTACACAGATTCTGAGCTTGATCCCCAACACACACACACACACACACACACACACACACA
>NW_008341810.1:4785882-4787118 GCF_000622305.1 Nannospalax galili | reverse complement strand
ACACACAGACACACAGATACACACAGACACACATACTGAGACACAGACACACACAGATACACACAGACACACACACATATACACAGACACACAGACACATATACACACACATACACAGACACAGAGACACACATATACACAAACACACATACACAGACACACACACACTCACAGACATACACACAGATACACACAGAGACACACATTACAGAGACAGACACACACCCAGACACACACACGTACATACACACACACAGACACACAGACACAGATACATGCATACAGACACACATACACAGAAACGGACACACACATACATATACATATATAGACACAGACACAAACACACACACAAACACACAGGCTAGTAAGTAAATGCACACCATGGCAGAAAGTAGTTACTATTCACCTCACAGTTTCTTATGAAAATTACATATGATAATACATGCAAAGTATCTGGTACAGTCAGAAGCTGACTTAAAATAGGCACCTAATGATTGCTAACGCCCATGTTTTGCCCTCTGTTCTCATCTCTGTGTAGAGCAAGCTGTCAGAGAGGGCAGTGGCTGATGGGGCTTGCTGTCAGCGGATGCTGAGGCCTGCATAAGGCCACTGCAGTCTCTGCAGCAGGTAGCTTTTCTGTTGCCCTGAGAGGAAACATGAATCAGCTGCTGTTTGGTTTCATTTCCTGGGAGGCCACAGGTCCAGGAAATCTGTGGTTTGAGCATCAGTTCGGAGATCAGATGAAATGGCTATTGGCGGTGGAGCATGTTGCTAGGACCACTGACAATGTGCTTTTGAGCCAAATGATTCATATTGAGCTGGCTCCTCGGCCCTCTTTCTCCTGATTGCATTCATCTTGTGAAATGAGTAGAATTTCCTGGCCTCTGGGTGACTCTTCCTTAGCTGGACCAGATGGGGGAGCACATCTAGAGCATGTTGGAGGTGGGGCAGAGCATCCAGTCTGTGTGGTTACCTGCACCGGACAGAAGCTGGGATAGAGGCCAGGCAGATGGGCACCCATGTGCACTGGAGCCAGTGAGTGTTGGAGTTGGAGAGGTGCTCTGACCCTTCCAACCACCCCACACTCTTTCTCCAGCTACTGAGCCAATCCTGCCGTAACCAGTCTTGGGACAATCAAAGTCTTGACCTTGCCAATGACTAGTTAGGTTAAAGTTCACCTATTTATAACAGCTTTACTCCAGTGTAATACATCTCATAGGATTTTTGTAAGGA
>NW_008341810.1:4755011-4785728 GCF_000622305.1 Nannospalax galili | reverse complement strand
TTCAGCCACAAATGAGAGACAGTGTTTAAATAAATAAATGGGGGACAGCTGGTCTGAATTTGGTAGTAACAAGAGTGCACATCAGTGAGTAGGCCAAAACTTCCCAGGTGAAGTCATATGTGCAGAGAACATGATTAATAAAGTGTTAGAAAAATGTGTGTGTGTGTGTGTGTGTGTGTGTGAGAGAGAGAGAGAGAGAGAGAGAGAGAGAGAGAGAGAGAGAGAGAGAGAGAGAGGTACAGATGTTAGCTATCAACATTCAAGTGTTTCTAAATCACTCTTGCCTTTGGGCCATGATTTCCTTTCAAATAGTTCCTGTGTATCAAGGGTTCTTGCACATGGATTTAACAATGTCAGAGGGAAGACAAGTCCTCCCTGACAGAGGACCAAAGTGGTCCCCTCCAGGATGGCAGATACTGGTACAACATAAGGGAGAGTGTTGTGATGAACAGGATGCTGCGAGGGTAGCATAGGGAACCCTGAATCAGGCACAGCACCACACCCACACTTGCAGGGTAGGCAGGTCTATTAGTAAGCAAAGCTCACCCCCAGTGACATGTTTCTTCCATACCTCCTAAAGATTCCATGACCCTCCCCAAACAGTGCCACCAAGGGTTTGCTAAGTGTTCAAATACTTAAGCTTATAGGGGACACTTATTCAAACCACCTCAGTAGGTGTCTGTTTTATGCATTTTTGAAAGACTTCATACCCCCTGCCCCCCTGCCCCCCCCAAAATCCATGAACTTTGAAATCAGGAAATTCTACCTCCTTGGACAGACTCAATTATATTTATCTGTGAAATGTGGATAATGATAGATAATTCATAGGTTGATGATGCACAAGAGAAAGCTTTTTAAACAGTTCATACGCTGGGAATCATCAGACAAATGCTATCAATGGTGATGACAGGATCAACAATAATGGGTCAGAGCATTCACTCAGAGAACTGCTCAGATACCAAGGAGGGGCCTGTCACATAGTGTGGGGGGTGGAGTGGACTGATGATCTACTGACATCTTCTCTTTTTTTTTTTAAAAAAAATTATTTATTTTTTTTATTTTATGTGTGTGTGTTGCCTGCATGTATGTAAGAGCACCCGTCTTGTGCAATGCCTGCAGAGGACAGAAGAGGCAGTCATATCCCCTTGAACTGGAGTTATGGACCGTTGTTAGCTACCATGTAGGTGCTGAGATTTGAACCACGGTCTTCTGCAAGAACAACCAGTGCTGTTAACTGCTGAGCAATCTCTCTAGCCCCCTAATGACATCTTTTCAACTGTGAGATTCTGTGAGCTAGGGAACAAATTTTGTGAGGGGGAGTGATGGGGACTGTGGCAAACTGGAGGACACCTGACTCGCCTAAAAGAAGGAACTGTTACCTAGATTGTCCTAGTTTGCTTTTCTGTTGCTGAGATTAACACCATGAGCAAAAGCACCTTGGGGAAGAAAGAGTATTTCTGCCTAGAGGTTATAGTGCATCATTGAGGGAAGTCAGGGCAGGGAACATGGAGCATTGCTTACTGGCTTGCTCCCTGGTTCAGGATGAGATAACTTTCTTTCTTTCTTTTTTTTTTTTGAATTTTATCTATTATTTGTATGAGTGTATTGCTTGCGTGTATATAAGTGCACCCATGTTGTGCAAAGCTTGTGGAGGTCAGAAGAGGGCATTGGGTTCCCCTGGAACTGGAGTTACAGATGGTTGTTAGCTGCCCCTGTGGGTGCTGGGAATTGAACCTGGGTCCTCTGCAAGAGCAGTTAGTGATCTTAACTGCTGAGCCAGAGTTAGCTTTCAAATACAGTTCAGGACCTAGGAATGGCACCATCCATAGTGGACTGGACCCTCCCATATCAATCATCAGTCAAGACTATTCCTCTCAGATACCACCACCAGCCAATCTAATTCAGGTAATTCTTCAACTGAGGTTCCTCTTTCCAGGTGATTCTAGGTCATACCATGTTGACAATAAAAACCAACCATCACATAGCTCCAACCCCAGATTTCTGTAATTTAACAGGTACATGGGCCATTGTTATGTACACAGGCTATACCTATCATCTATCATCTGTCTATCATCTATCATCTATCCATCCATACATCTATCATCTATTAGCTATCTACCTATCATTTATCTATCTGCTATCTATCATCTATTTGTCTTCTGTCTTCTTCATTGCATTCATCATCTACAGTCTCTGTGGGAAGTACTCTGGGAAGGCCTCTGACCTGAGACTGTGAGCAATACTAGTTTCATGAGATTGACATGGCCATACTGTCTCACAGGAAAGGTCAAGGTCAAAGTGATAGCAGAGATTCTGGTAGGTGGATGTGTAGCAAAGAAGTTAGAGATAGTGACACAGGGCGGTGAGGTTGGAAGGGATGCTGTCTACCAAGTGTGCTATGTCTACTAGTTTAACAGGATGTATCAATGGAAGTGGTGACTAGAATCAGCATGATGGAAAGGGAGCAACCAATGCCCTTGGGAAAGTAAGAAGAATGTACAGGGCATGAGGTGTGAGGAAACAGGTCATACTTTGGAGCAGAGCAGCTTTGTAGGACCTGAGCACTGCATACAGTGGAGAGAGGCAGGGAAAACTGGGAAGGTGAAGAGGGCTTGTGACAAGAGGCTCTGGGGTGTCAGGTTTAGCATCTGAGAGGAATAGGGCACCAGGGAAGGAATCTGGGTTTAGGAGCCACTTTTCTAGATTTCCAGATCCAAAAGTACTCTCTAGCTTACATGCGGCTCTGGAGTAAGAGAAGGACAAGGCAATAGCAGTGACTGTCATTAGGTAAGGGTGGGGGAGGGGGCCTATAGGACGCAGGTAATCTATCTGCATGTGATTCATTAGACTGGCAATTATAATGATTCCAATGTTCTGGATCAAGTTAAACAGCAGAATTGGGCTCCAACCCAATGGAAAACATTCAGGAAGGGAAAGTTTTGAAAAGTCTTTAAAAAAATCGACACTGAAACAAAGGAGTGAGGAAACAGGTCATACTTTGGAGCAGAGCAGCTTTGTAGGACCTGAGCACTGCATACAGTGGAGAGAGGCAGGGAAAACTGGGAAGGTGAAGAGGGCTTGTGACAAGAGGCTCTGGGGTGTCAGGTTTAGCATCTGAGAGGAATAGGGCACCAGGGAAGGAATCTGGGTTTAGGAGCCACTTTTCTAGATTTCCAGATCCAAAAGTACTCTCTAGCTTACATGCGGCTCTGGAGTAAGAGAAGGACAAGGCAATAGCAGTGACTGTCATTAGGTAAGGGTGGGGGAGGGGGCCTATAGGACGCAGGTAATCTATCTGCATGTGATTCATTAGACTGGCAATTATAATGATTCCAATGTTCTGGATCAAGTTAAACAGCAGAATTGGGCTCCAACCCAATGGAAAACATTCAGGAAGGGAAAGTTTTGAAAAGTCTTTAAAAAAATCGACACTGAAACAAAGGAGGGGGGGGTGGATTTCATAAAGCAAACCACCAAAGTCAGCTTCGTGAAAGTGAGAATGGATCAGAGCTTCTGTAGATAATTTTTACTTATTCCAAAACAGAGACAAGAGGGACTGTCACTCAGAATATGGAACCAGGAACTGTCATTCAGAATATGGAACCAGGAACCTGCGCTGCCCTCAGCCCACAGAGGTGTTTCCTGGCCATGCAGGCAGCTTAAACGGCTTTTGTGAAACTTGCAAAGGTTCATCTTTTCTCTGAACAATGTCTTCATTAGTGCCTGGCTGATTGGGTCCATTCCCTATTGCTACTGGAATCATTTGCCATCAACAGAGGGCTTAAAACAATACAAACTTATTATTTTACAGTTTGGGCAGTCAGAAATCCATTCTGAGACTTACAGAGCTAAAATTAACATGTCAGCCAGGCTCTGTTTCTTTTTGAATGCTCTAGAGGAAAATCTGTTGCTTTGCTCTCCTACTTCCAGAGGCCGCCTGCATTCTTTGGCACATGGCCCCTGCCTCCATCTTCAAAGCCAGCAACTGCCTCTCTGAGGTCTGCTGCTGTCATCAAGTCCCCAGACTCTGCTTTCCTTGTCTCCCCCTTTCATTTGTAAGGATCCTTGTGAGTCCCTGTGCTGATCTGGATAGCCAGGGACATTCTCCCTGCTTCAACACCCATATCCCATCTGCCAGTTCCTTTTGCTAGAGAGTCATGGGCTCTGGGGATTGTGGTGTGGGCATCAGTGTGGGGGGCAGTATTCTGCCTACCACAGTGCTTGTGCCTATTATGGAATGGAAGCCAGTGAGATGATGTGGACAGTGGTTAAACCCAAGCTCTGGGGCCAAGGACCTGGATTTTCAAACTTCCTCCCTCAGTGCCAGCCCTGTGGCTCCCAAGTATCTGTTCCTCATCTGGCAGTGGGATAGAAACCAGATTCACCTCATAAAGCCACCATGAGGACCAGTTAAGTGTATATATGGATGTACATATGCACACACACACACACACACACACACATATATATATACATACATATATGTCAATAACTTTTAAAATATTTTCTTTTTATTTATGTGTATATATGTATGCCTGCTTGTCTGTATATGCACCACATATGTGTAGTTCCTGAGGAGTCCAGAAGAGGCCATTAGATCCCCTGGAACTGGAGTTACAGGTAGTTGTCTCTTGATATAGGTGCTGGGAACTGAACCAGGGTTCTCTGCAAGAGCAGCAAGGGCTCTTAACTAATAGGCCATCTCTCCAGCCCCTGATATCAATAACTTTGAACAGTAACTGGTATATAAAGAATCATGAAATATTGGCTATTATTATGTGATAAATGGGTAATATATAATCCTTTTTTATATGATTGAATTTGATACTTAACGGCAATGTCTGCTTTGGGTGTGTTGAGAGAATGCATATGTTTAAAAATATGGGGATAAATATTATAATAACATGTTAAATGAAAGGAAGTGATACAAAAGAGCCCACTGGATAGCTCTGTTCATAAAACTGGACAAATGTATGCTTGGAATGATGATATGAGAAAACAGTTTACATAACAGGTCTGAGACTGGTATCCTTAGAAAGTTTGGCTTACAAGGTTAGCCCATTGCTGTTATAAGAACAGATACTGACTGCATTCCTAGAATCAGGCAGCAGTTTAGATCAAAACTGCCTTAGAATGCCCTGCCCCACTGTAGGGACAGGCTATATTTATAATCAGAGGAAAGGAAGTGACATGCAGAGAATGGAAGGGAGGTGTGGAGACCACTTGGTTGATTATAGCATATGTCTGTCCTATTTGAACATGTCAGTACACTTGGCCACTTATGATTGGCTGAGACTTGGATACTTGCTAGAAGAGTAGATCATCTGTGTAGACATCAAGTTAGGATGTGGTTTGTTATGTATGAAAAAAATCTTTAGGCCAAAGTTTTTACAAGTGCAGAGGCAGTTTTGTGCCTAACAGCTCATTTTAACAGTTACAATCTGGGACCTGACTTTCAGAGTATACCTAGTAACAGTTATACAACATAATTTATACTACCTGCTTTGAGTTTTGGCAAGTGATGGCCAATGTCCAGTTAAACCCTTAGACACTGAGTCTCTAATGAGTTTACCTGGAAGACAACACTTACATCATCACCACTAATTAGTGGGAGGACCATGTGGGTCTTGTGTGGATCTATTGGGGGAGGGCCCAAGTTTCCTGAGAATTTGCCCCAAGAGCCTTTTTCCTTAGATGATTTTGATTTAAGGTCTTTCAGTGTAACTAATGATGGCCATGAATCCAACTGTGTGCCAGGTCCCATGAGTTCTTCCGGGGTAGCCTTGGGGATTCTATCAGTATAGAGGGTTACCTGGGATGTGGCTGGATAACAGACTAAAAGGGAACACAAGCAAACCCTCTGTGGAGCTGCACTGTGCTCGCTCTTGATCTGGTAGATGAGTACAGCCGTATATGAACCAAATCTCTGAGCAGCGCACCTGAGATGACTCATTTTATTCATTTCCTGGATGGAGGCTGCTTCTCAAAAAACTCATGTGCAAACTCCCAAGCAAATCTAACTGCTCAACTTGAACTGCAACAAGCATTAATTGATGACCTACTCTAGAGACAGCTAGGAAGTGTTTTTCTCTCAAAGAAAGAACTCAAGTGAACAAAAAAGTGAGGTCCCTGAATTCAGGAAAATTACACATGGATGAATGGTCTCCCCCACTGAAAACTGATCATGAAGTGCTTGAGTGAGGGTGATTTTCAGAGAGGCCTGTTCCCACCCCAAGGAGAGGTCTGTCTGTTCTTTCGGTTTTGATTTCCAATGTTTCCTCTTCTTTTCTCCATGTATAAGAGGGAGGCAGGTGTATCCACCACTCCTCAGCACATTGTGGTGCATTCCTTATGGTGTGACACTCTCCTGGGTACCAAACTCAAGCCTAATTTGAAATACCTTTCGGAGAATCCTCCTGTGATTAATAAAACCCCACAAGCATGTCTAGGGTTTGTTTTCCCTTCTTGTGTTTCCGTGGGGGCCAGGTACTTCGGTCTTTGAAAGAACTGTTCTATATAAACATGAACTGTAGAGTGGAGGGCAGGATGCTACTACGTCATCCAAATCAGTATCACTGCTAAGGATCTGCAGCTCTCCAGGGAGGCTTGAGAGAGAGCAAAGCAAAGCCTGCCGCAAAGGCTAAAGGCAGCTGATGTCCATACACTTCAGGCCAAGCAATTGTTCTCAGCTACTCTACCAATAACAAGTGACCTGGCACAGAGCTGCACAGCACTGTGGGATAAATGTGTCTCCCACACTTGATGTACTAGAAACTTAAACCCCAATGCAAAAGTGTTTGGGTGGAGCTCAGTGGAGGTACTTAGATCAAGAAAGCACCATTCTTATGAGTGGATTCATACCAATTAGCAAAGGGCTCGAGGCTGCAGGTTCCATGCCTTGCTTCCCCTGCTCATGTGTACCCTTCTGCCTCTCTGCCTTCCCTACGTGGATGACGAAGCAAGAAGACCCTCGCCAGCGGCTGGCACCTTGGAGTCACACTTCTCAGCATGGAACACAGTGAGAAAGAAGTTTTTCTTTGGAAATTCACCAGTCTATGGTAGTCTGTTGCTAGAGCACAAAAAGCATTAAGCCAGTCAGTGCTCGTGACCTACACATGGGCTGTTGTACGAGCTGTCATCAGCAGTGGACAGGTATCATATCATATCATCCATTTTTTTCCCGTGATTGAATTTGATTAGTAGTGGAATCATTGTGTGTGTGTGTGTGTGTGTGTGTGTGTGTGTGTGTGTGTAACTTGTGTGTTGAAGAAAAGTAAGGCACAGTGGTGCATGCCTTTAATCCCAGCAACTTGGGAGGCTAAGGCAGCGGATCTCTGTGAGATTGAGGCCAGTCTGGTCTACATAGTGAGTTGCAGGCCAGCCAGGGTAATATAGTGAGACCTTGTCTCAAACAAAAAACTCAAATAAACATAAAAAGAAAAGTCTGATTCCTTATCCCTGGGCTCATCCTTTGCTGCAAAGTCCTGATGGCTGGCTGACAACAGTGGAGCCATGCAGCCTGCTGAGTGGTACTAAATCTTGATAACATTTTCTGAGAGTACCAAGAGTCTCAGGGTACATTGGACAAAACCCACAAATATAAAAATTGAAATATTTGTGCATGTGTATTTGTATGCATGCTCATTTGTATGAGTGTGGGTACATGAATAACAGCGTGTTTGTGGCAGTCAGAGAACAACGTCAGGTGTTGGTCCTCACCTTCCACCTTGTTTGAGACAAGATCTCTTGTTCACTGTTGTGTACAATGGGCTACCTGGCCTGTGAGTGTCTGTGGACTCTCCTGTGTCTGCCTCCTATTTTGCCACAGGAGTGCTGAGATTGCAGGCACATGCTACTCTGTCAGTTTGACTTTACAGAGGTTCTGAGAATCCAAACACAGATCCTCACACATGTGTGGCAAGTGTTTTACTTACTGAGTCATCCTCCAAGTCCCCCTTGCAAATACAAATTTTGTTACATCTTTCAGATATTGTGTGTGCTATTCTATGAGGTAGTTAGGTACAATTTTATCAGATCACAAATTCTGTACTTCTTATCAATAAATTCATAAGTATTTGATAATGCACAATGCAGGTGTGCTTCATTTTTCTATTAAATAACTTCATTAAGCAAAATATTTGACTATTAGGGAAAATAAAAGCATTTCCGACCTTTAAGAATAGTCCTTATTTATTCTGAAAGTCACACATCAGCTTTACACACACATTTGCACAGCTTGAGGATATTGCCTCTTTTATCACATTTTTGGCTTCTACATGATAAAGAACAGTTTAGTAACACAGGATGCTGCTTGATTGTAAGTCAAATGCCAAGAAACAGTGTTGTCATGCTGTTTCATATTTACAGAATTAATTCTATTAGATCTCCATCAATGTAAACTCAATTGCTCTTTCCACCATTTATTTTTATGATGTGTTTCAAAATTTCTTCCTCAGTGATTTTTATAATGCTCTTCAAAATGAATTATTAAAACACTTAACTTGAAAAATAAAGTTACACTTTTAATGACAAGAGCTATGTGTAATTTGGCTGGCTGGTCTGAAAATTAGTTCATGCGACAGAAAGTTTTTTATCAGTTGAAGGAGCCAGATCTGTTGCCCCAAGAGGCAACAGAAAAAAAAGTACTGATGGAGTTCACCGATAAGAGATGTATGGAAATAAAAATTTTGCTTTGCTCGATTGGTCTTGAGACATATTTAACAAGGTGTCTGTGAGTAGTAAGATAACAGTGAAAACATTGGTTTGGGGCTGGAGACATGGCTTGGCAGCTAAGAGCACTGGTTGCTCTTGAAGAGGACCCAAGTTCAGTTCCCAGCACCCACATGACAGCTACCAGCCAAGTGTAACTCCAGTTCTAATGGATTTAATGCCTCTTCTGGCCTCTGTGGGCACCAGGCACTTAGGTAGTATACACACATCTATGTCCACAAAACACTCGTGCACATAAAGTGAAAATAAAGTTAAAAACAAAACAACCCTCCAAACATTAGTTGTTTAAGAAGCTTGACCTTTCCATATACTTCACAGAAAGATATTCATGACTGAATAATAAACCCTTGGGTGATTGCCAGCAGTTTGTTCCACAAAAATGGAGGACCTAATCAAAATGATTAATCCTTGAGAATTATTTGTGTCTGGGGCACACAATTGAGAAGGAGTTCAAGAAAACTGCATCTTACTGACCCAGTTCTGCATATGAGTTGTCAGTGGTCACCTCTGAGAAAGAGGAATTGGTTTTTCTTTCGGGTAGCAGCAGTCATTTGTGCATGTATGAACTAGCTAAAGGAAGTCTTTCCCTCCACCTTGTTGAGATGCATTCATAATCACCTTTACTATAATTTCAAGTCATATTGTGAAAATGACCTCCTACTAAAAGCAACTTACAGATTCAGTGCAATCTCAATCAGAATCTTTACAGAAATAGAAAAAAAATCCTAAAATTCATATGGAGCCACAAAAGACCCCAGATAGCCTAAGCAATCCCGAACACAAAGAGAAATGCTGGGGGGATTACCATACCAGATTTCAAACTATATTACAGAGTTATAGTAATAAAAACTGCCCAGTACCAGCACAGAAACAAACATGTAGATCAATGGAACAAAATAGAAGACCCAGACATGAGTACAGGAAATATCAGCCACCTAATATTTGACAAAGATGCCAGAAATACACACTGGAGCAAAGGCAGCATCTTCAATAAATGGTGCTGGCAAAACTGGATTTCCACATGTAGAAGAATGAAATTAGACACATATCTACCGTCCTGTACAATACTTAGATCCAAATGGATCAAAGACCTTAATGTGAAACATGAAATGTTGAAGCTGTTAGAAGAAAACATAGGCAGTACCCTCTAAGAGATAGGTGTAGGAAAGGACTTTCTAAAATAGACTTTGCTGAAGAGCCAAGGTCAACAATTGATGAATGGGACCTCATTAAATCAAAAAGGTTTTGTTCAGCAAAGGAAACAACCAATCAAGTGAAGAGGAAGCCCATAGAGTGGGAGAGAATCTTTGCTAGATACACATCTGATAGAGGATTAGTTTCCATAATATACAAAGAGCTCTAAAAATGAATCAAAAATCATGTGACCTAAGTAAAAATTGGGCTACAGATCTGAACAGAGAATTCCTAAAAGAAAAAAAAAAAAGCAAAAAAATAATTCAAATGGGTTTTTTTTTTTTTTTTTTTGTCTTTTTGAGACAGAGTTTCCCTGTAGCCCCAGCTGTCCTGGAACTCACTATGTAGGCCAGTCTGGCCTTGAACTCACAGAGATCTGCCTGCCTCTGCCTCCCAAGTGCTGGGATTAAAGGCGTGCACCACCACGCCCGGCCAAGAAATACTTTTAAAAGTGCCAACATCCTTAATAATCAGGGAAATGCAAATTAAAACTACTTTAAGATTTCATCTTATCCCATTCAGAATGGCTAAGATTAAGAAAACAACTGTCAATAGATGCTGATGAAGATTCAGGGAAAGGAGAATCCTCAGGAGGTGTTGGTGCAGTCACTATGGAAATCAGTGTGGAGAACTCTTTAAAAAACTTAAAATAGAGGTACTATATAATCCAATTATACCCCTCCTTGGAATATACCCAAAGGACTCAATATCCTACTATAGAGACACTTGCTTAGCCATGTCTGTTGTTGCTCTTTTCACAATAGGTGGGAAATGGAAACAACATAAATGTCCATCAACCAATGAGTAGATAATGAAAATGTGGTACATTTACACAATGGACTTCTATTTAGCAGTAAAGAAAAATGAAATCATGAAATTTGCAGATAAATGGAACTAGAAACCGTTCTATTAAGTGAGGTAACCCAGACTCAGAAAACAAGTGGTGCATGTTCTCTCTCACCTGTGGATCCTAGCTCCAAATCCTTAGATATGGAGACTATTACAAAGTTCCACAATTGGTCAAACACAGAGGATAAGTGACTTCAAGCTGCCCAGTTCTAAATAACTCATCTACAATGCAACCACTACACCTAAGGCTCAGGGAACATGGTGGAAGAGGGGGTGGGAAGAATGTAAGAGCCAGAGGGAAAGGACACCTGCTGTTAGCTAATGCACTCTAGACAAGACAGGGGAGCTGCGTCAATGAAATCGCCACAGAATGGTAGTTGAATGAGATCTGCATAATGACAAAACCAACTGACATGTTAAGATGGATGGGGGTAATGTCATGGGGTCCCACTTCAAGATGAAGAGCTACAAGCAATCAATGGATGCTGAGGAAGGGAGAATCAGTTTTCTCCAGGGACTAGCTTCCTGAGAGATTATCTAGTCTCAAATGGACAGCCCTAAACACAGGTACACATGAGCACCACTAAATGGACTCAGTGCAATATATATATATATGCATATGTAACAATAATAATCAAAGAAAAGGACAAAAAATTCAGGGGAGGAGGAGGAGTTGGTGGGGGACAGGGAGGGATGGGAACAATGCAAAGACAATACTCGTGAATAAAATTCTCAAAAAAAAATTTCAATTCACATGCCACATGCTGATGCTTTGGCAAAGTAAGGACTACATAAGCAACGATGCTCTCTTGAGCATCTGATAGATCTGAAAACCCTCTCACTACCTAGCATTCTTCAGGCACCTGTCCTGTGCTTAAACATATTTAGATGCAGTGATACTTACCACTGCGCTACAGTATTTAGAACATCCACTTACTGTTGGGGTCTGCATCATAGCAACAAGAAGTGACACTATATAGCTTAGGTGTGAGGTAGGCAGGACCAGGTACATTTGTGTGAGAAGATTTTGATGTTTGCACATCAGCATTGCCTATGATGCGCTTCTAGAATGAAGCTCATTATGGAAGAATGCATGATTGACTGCATATCAAAAGCCCAAATATATTTGTTTGTTTTTTCAATTGTGAACTACTCATTTTGCAATACTTAAACACAAAATTCCTTTAAAAACTTTTTTATATTCATTTGTGTGTGTGTGCGTGTGTAGGCAGTCTCATGCCATCACAAGTGTGTGGCAGTCAGAGGACAACTTGTGGAAGTCGGTTCTTTCCTTTTACTAAGTGGGGCCCAGGGATCAAACTCAGGTCGTTACTCTTGGCAACAAGGCCCTTTACCCACCGAGCCGTTTCACCCACCCCCAACGTTTTTAAAAAGCAATTGAGCCTGCAGGTTAGACTTTAGACTCATATGTGCATTGCAGAGTAAGATAGGTTGATCAACAAAAGACTTTAACACACACACACACACACACACACACACACACACTAAATACATTACGATAAAACTCTTAGGGAGAAAAACAGGATGAGGACATGCAGGAACAGCATAGAATCCCTGACTTGAAAGCCAAATTTGTGTGTGCATTTTTCCAATGGCTCACGATGGGTGGCGTGTTACTAGGGTGTTGCAGGGGTAATCAATTCATGGGCTTCATCTAAAAATCTATGTAACTGCTTTGCTTTCAGCTACGAGATGTTCTAACATAGTGTGAATCTTCTGCAGTCACTAAACCTTAAACACAAAAGATAAAGTTTAAATTAAGAGCATGTGAGAGGCATGGTCTTCAAAATTCCTTTTAAGAGAGTATTAGCACAAAAATATTTGGATTTCACTTCTTTGGTTTCCAGGAATTGCTATCAGCAGGTCTGTGAAAGCAAATGGCTTTGACCCCTGCACCTGACCTCATAGTGCCCCACCCAGATTCCCTCTTCAGGAAAGAGAGTGGTCACATCTGCAGAGGTGGCCAGCCAACATGGCCCTTCAGAAGACTCTGCTTGATTTTCTTAAACATGGCTCTTTTCTCCAAGGGTATCCATCAAAAGCACATAAGGCATCCATATCTTTTTTTTTTTTTAATTTTGTGTATGAGTATATTGCCTGCATGTATGTGAGTGCACCCGTGTCATGCAATGCCGCGGAGGTCAGAAGAGGGCTTCAGATTCCCCTGGAACTGGAGTTAAGGACAGTTTGTAGCCACCATGTGAGTGCTGGGACTCGAACCTGGGTCCTCCTCAAGAACAGTCAGTGCTCTTAACTGCTGAGAGTTCTGAACATCTCTCCAGCCCCAGGCATCCATATCTTAATCGCTTTACAAATACTACCTTTGTTAAGCCTCATGGAAACACTATGAGCACAGAAAGACTAAGTAACTTCCTGAAGCACACCCAGTTAATACACGATGGAACCAGGACTTCTTTTGTATTGCTCTCTGTTTTTAAAAGGGGGAGCAGAAAGAAATTATTCTCTGTACTCAGTGGAGGCTCATCATATTTCTTTCATTACGACATGCTTCCATACCCAGCTCTAGTCTAGCTCACAAGCAGATTACATTTACCTGTGGGGATGCTAAGAATCCAGTACTGAGATGGACGGGAATTAAATTCAGTGACCTGTTTGACACTGACTGCTACAGCCTCTGAGTCATCATATAATGGCTTATTCAGAAGCCAAAGTAGAGGAGCTAAGGAAGGCTGGGTAATTGGTATTGCAGGTCATTGGTAAAAGGCTGAAAACCAGAAAGCATCAAGCCATCCCAAGAAATTATTTTTCCTGGCCTCTTCCATTGGACCTCATAATTCCAATTTCAGATGTTTGGCTCAGGCAAAATGCTCTTGCAATTTCCTTTCCGGCAATGAGGAAAACAAAGTGGGCCACGGTGGTACGGTGGAGGACAGGAGCCATATTTCCGCCATCTCCTGCCACTATCTTCTAAATGACTTCATTGAGCAAGTCCTCCGACACAGGCAGAGGGTGTGAAAGAAGGGGCAAGAACTTGGCGGGTGAAAAGTACCTCAGAAGTCTGCCGCTTCACCAAAGGAAAACTACGTGAAAGATACGGCCCCTTCCTGCAAACACTTACCTCCCTCCCCCTCAGAACAACAGAACCATCCAGAAGCAAGCCCTGCATTTAGAATTTGCTTGCTACCTAGTACCATGCCTTTTGGCAAGCTGTCACTACCTTGGGGAGGCTCTGGGGCCTTTCAACACCCTCACCATTGTAGAGAGCTGTGACAGCCCCCACAGCCTGGGCCTGGCTCTATGCACCAGCCTCATGTAGGACTTGATAAAGGCTCCTTTGACCAAAGCCTTCCTCTGCCTCCTCTTAGTCCTCTGCTTGTTGAGACACAACCTTGGTCTTTGTCTTTGTCTTTGTAGAATCCTGTTAGATCAGTTTATCAAAACTGGCCTCTGAAATCTGACCACCTTCACAGTCACCTATAGTCACAATCCCATCAAGCCAGTTCAAAGTGAAACTTCCCTTGCTGTTTCCTCCTGGTATTTCCAATCCACTTGACCCATGATTGTCAATTCCTACTTTGTTGAAGCCTGCGTTGCATTCAGTCTCTCTCTCCTATTTTTTGGATTCACTGTAGGAATCGATATTTCCACAGCCATGACTCCTCTTTTGCAAAATCTGCCACATCCTCTGAAGAGTTTGCATAAATCATTATGGGATGTGAGTCCTGGTAGGACCGCACAGGGGCTAGTCACATCCTATTCCACCAGGAACCAGCCTTAAACCTGTTTAAAATGTTTCCTCAATCAGGGGCACCCCTCCCTGAGATCTACAGGCAATTAATAGTCACTGGGGGGCAGGGGAGAGATTTTCTTTGGTGGTGTAGCCACTGGTGAGGTGCCCATGATCCTGTAAATAATCCTCTACCCAGGAGCCTGTAAGCAGCCCTAATGGAACTATTGGATTAACAAAAATATAAATCAGTAAATAAATAAAGTAGAAAAGAGACTAGTGGGGAGAGGAAGAGGGTGGGTAGTAATGGAGGGGAATATTAGAGAGTTATGTGACTATAATAAAAAATATATTCATAAAATGCTTAATGAAATCCATTATTATGTATAACTAAAATATGTTAATAAAAATGTTTCCCCAAGCTTCATGTTTTTCCCACAAAGATGAAGTTGCCTTCCAGCTGTCTCATTTGTTGGGAGCATCAAAGATAGAGCTGGAGTTACAGCTCAGCGGGAGGAGCACTTGCCTAGCTATGACAGGAGGCCCAGGGATCAGTCCCCAGCACTGCGAAACAAGAGAAAAACTTCAGTTTTAAAGACTTAGGTCAGGTCCAGCAAGTGCACTGGGGTCACATTTTGCACGAAATGAGATGGAAAGCCACTCTAAGAATGTGAGCACTGACTTCCTTCTTCCCTGTCCTGTAAAAAGGAATTAAACCATAGAAAGTTGGGATGTGAAAGGAAGGAAAGAAAGGGAGGGAGGATATTCTTTGTGGTCTGAGAGTAGAAGTAGTGACCTTGAGTATGTGCTGGAATGTAAGAGCTGTAAGTGTTCCTGGAGGATTATGAATTGGAGTCCTCTTTAATTTTGTTTTAAAAGGTATAAATCAGATGGGTTGGGGATATAGCACAGTGGTAAAGCTCTTTCCCACCAGGCATGAGGCCCTGGATTCAATTCCTAGTACAAAAACAAACAAACAACCTCGAAACCTCAAGATACAAATCGAAGATTGCAATTTAAACAAAATCCTACTTTTGCCTTTCGTGCTTCTCTGGATGTGAACTTGTGCCGACGCTGGGCCAGCCATAAAGAAATACAGGAAGAAAGAACTTCTGGAAAATCAAGAGCAAATTTTTGGCAACCCATGAAAACACATTTTCAGTTGATCAGATAATATTTTAGGGTTTCAGGACAGAGATGGCTATGGTAGGCTGTTTAGGTACTAGAGAAAATGGGGGAGGGGGATGTCATGTCAGGATATCCATAGGTAAACCCCTACTAAGGCCTATGCTAACAACAGACAATTTAGTCAGTATTGCCTGTTTCCACATCACACTGGTTTAGACAAGTGAAGATCTGGGAGACTCATCTGTCCTATTACAAAGTGTTCTACATTATGGATATTCAAGGCATGTTTATGGAGAATTACAGATTAAAATGTCAATGTAGACACTTTTGTTGTTGTTGCTGCTGTTGTTGCAGTAAAATAGCCCCGCAGTGTTTAATATGAGTGTTTTACATGGCAAATGCATGAATTATTTTGAATCTACTTTTAAGTTAGTTCAAAGGTATCCAAGAAATATTTGATCAGTCTTTTTAAAAACTAGGTTGAACAACTGTGTTTGAAATGAATCTGGACTCTAACACCAAGCTCTCTCTGCCTCTCTCTGTAACAGCCTAGAATGCTGTCTCTATAATGCTTATTTATTCATTCAGTGTACAACTAAGGCCTGGTTCCCTGCAGAATGGTGTAGCCAAGGGTTCCTTTCTAGTCACTGGTTAGGGACCCTATAGACTAATGGCACTGCCCCATGGATTACCTCTCTTGAACTGAACATTAAAGGCAAGCTGTGTTTTCTGGGCTGTTTCGGTGAAAAAGGTGGGAAGTGGTTGTTGTTTTAATAAAAGGATGCTTAGGGCTAGAGAGATGGCTTAACTTATGTTAAGACCACTTGCTGTTCTTCCAGAGGACCAGAGTTCAATTCCTAGCAACCGCACTGGGCAGCTCACAACCACCTGTAACTCCAGCTCCTAGAGGGTGCAAATGCCTCTGGCCTCTGAGGGCACATGGACGTACACTCACATGGACATACCTGCTCTCCTCACCTCCTGTCAACATGCTCCTTCCACCATTATGGACTCAAATCCTCTGAAAACATAAGATCAAATAAACTCTTCCTTCTATAAATTGCCTTGGTCATGGTGTTTTATCACAACAACAGAAAAATAACTAGGACAGTAGTGAAACATCACAAATCCTGCCATCTGGGATAGCCAGTTTTCTAAAGTATGTCTTTATTTTTATTTTATGTGTATCAGTGTTTTCCCTGCATGTATATAAGTGCTCCTGTGCCATACAGTGGCCATGGAGTCCAGAAGAGGGCATTGGATACCCTGGAACTGGAGTTACCAATTGTTAGCCACTATGTGGGTGCTGGGAACCAAACCTGGGTCCTCTGCAAGAACAGCCAATGCTCTTAACCACTACAGCCACCTCTCTGGCCCCTGGGATAGCTACTGCTAATGTGTGAAATTCTTTCCAGTTGTTTTCTTATGTGTAAACATACATGATTTTGAAACACAGATAATCACATTAAACATACTGCTGGTATTTAGTACTTTCTATAGGAGAAGATTTCTGTACATATTGACAACTCTTTCCCTATAAGAGATTGATTGGATGGTAGGGGCTTACTCTGATCTAGCCTGTAGTTGTATTTTGCTCTATTTGTATAGTTTTATACAAATCAAGACACTATTTTAAAAATATTTTATAGAAAAATTTACATTCTCCTACTTTAGAAAAATTCTCCCAATTCTCTAGCCACAGTCAGCTTGCATTCCAGGAAGGCAGCTGCTTGCTGGAACTGAATGGGGCTCTACTTTGGGTTCATGGCCAATGGGGATACCGGTCTATCTTCCTGCAGGACTGACCTGCAGCATTTTCTAGTTATTATGGCTATTTGTGACTACATCTACTGTCTTCAACAAGAATCATTGGCTTGGGGGCAGGGCTTATTCTAATTCATCTTTTAACCCTCGGGTTCCTAAGACTATGGTCTGAATGTTTGTGTCTCTTAAATTTGTGTACTGAAATCCTAATCTCCAAGGTATTGGAAGGTAGAACTTTGGGGAGATGATAGGTCACAAAGGTGGAACTCTCATAAGTGGAATTAGTGCCTTTATAAAAGAGGCCTGATACAGACACCATGTTTTTGCTATCTGTGAGGACACAGAAAACACTACCTATGAGCCAGGAAGCATGCCTTCAACAGATACTGAACCTGCCTCCATGTAGATCCCTGGATTCCTACTTCCAGAACAATGAGAAATAAACTGGTGTGTTTATAAGATAGTCAGTATAATGTTTCATTATAGCTGTCTGTATTAATCAGCTTTCTGTTGCTGTGACAAAAATACCTATGTGAATCAACAGGAAGAAAGGTTTATTTGGTTCAAGATTTCAGAGAGTCCAGCCCATGGTCAGTTGGCCTCACTGCTTTGGGCCTATGGTAAGGCTTTGAGCAGTGCAAGACAGAACAAAGCTGCTGACTTCATAGCAGCCAGGAAGCAGTAGTGGAGTAAGGGGTGGGGCACAGGGATCCTGATTCAACCTTCAAGGGCATGCCTCCAATGATCTAACTTCTTTCTACCAGCCCTACTTCCTAAAGTTTCCAGTACTTCTTAATAGGGTTGGTGACCAAGCCTTTAGCATCCAAGACTTAGGGGCGGGGAGACATTGCCTAAATGATTTATGATAGATTCTAGGCACCTTCCATTTGCTAAGACCTTCAGGGTTATGCTGCATAAGTAACCTGCATGAATGGACTCATGGGATACATCCCTGGAAGTGCAGGGAGATGGCTGTACCGCACCAGAACACTGAGCAGTAACTCTGAGAGCCTGGTCCACAGATGGACTCCATCTATACCAATGACTGTGGGGAATTTGACATCTGTCTTCCCAGAGGAGCCTTAAAAACTTTTCAAGAGTGACTGACGGCAATCACCTTGGTTCTCACTCAAATGCAGCCAGCTCTGAATCAGAAGATGACAGTTCTCAACCACAGAATCTTCCAGAACATGCAACACAGGAAGGGAGCAGAAGAAAAAGATCGCATCATTCCCAGTGGCCATGCTTGCTTTTCTTTTCACTGTCTTCTCCCTCCTGGGCACCACAGGGTGCGCTCCTACAAGTCCCTGATAAGTGTTGGCACCCAAGTAGAAGTCAAATCTCCCTGCTCCACCCTGCGGGCAGCACGTGAGTTCTAACCACAAGATGGGCAGTGGGCTCTTTCATCCTTGGCTTCTAGAACCCACACCTCCAAAATTTGGGCTTATATAACTTATTTGTTTATTTTTAAGGCCAGCTCTGTCCAAGTTGAGAACATTTAAGACTCCCTTTTAGAGGAAATTTGGAGCCCAACATTATCATTAACTAAATCGGCAAGCAGTGGTCCTGTAAAAATTCCAAGTGGCACTGTTCCACAGTCTTGGGTCCTCCTGTTCTTGGTGGAGTGACAGGAGTGGTACGCAGTCTCTGAAACTGGTCTCTGAGATTTCTCCACTTTCTCTTAAACAGTATCCTGAGTCCGCCAACCTGAACCTGGTGGGCCTGAGATGCTTTGCTATGTGGTAGCCCCTTTGTTTGACTTGCTGGGGGGAGTTGTTTTAGAACTGTTTGCAGAGGCTTCTGGAAAATGCAGAACTCTTCACAGAGCATGCCCAGACCAAAGCCATAAGAAGACGCATATCTTTGAGCCACACCTGATGCTATTTTATGTAGTATCTAGACAGGAGGGAACAGGTGCCAAGGTTCTGATAAGAGGTAGGTGAAGTTGCTGTCCATTGTTATTTCTATCAGAGAGAACACTGGGAACAATGTAAAGATCCAACTGAGTGGACAGCTAAATATATGGTGGCCATTTGCAGTGAACCCAACTGAAGAGTCATCAAAGTAATATAATATAATATAATATAATTTTATTTATTTATTTATTTATTTATTTATTTATTTATTTTTAGTTTTTTTTTGAGCAGGGTCCTGTGGCCCCAGCTGACCTAGAATCCACAAGTACACAAGGCTGTCCTCGATCTCACAGAGATTGGCCTGTGTCTGCCTCTCAAGTGCTGGAATTAAAGGTGTGTACCACCAAACCTAGCTATACAGTGTCTTTGTTAGACTAAAAAAAAGTAGACTGCAAAGCCGTATACGATGCACAAGATCAGTAATGTTCATTATATGTACTTAGGAAACACACTGTCTTCTTAGGGGAGCTTCTGTCTATGGGACAGGATTATGGACAGTTTTCTGTCTTCTCAAACCTTCCTACAATGAGTCTTAATCACTCTGTCAAAAAATAAGATAATTACCAGGCAGCCAACTCTATGATTCACATTTTCTTTAGAAATCCTTTTCCTTTCACTCTTGGCCCATCCATGGTTCCTCCAGTGAGGGGCTGGAAGGAAGGCTGCACTCTGAGATGGGAAGATTCTCAATTTCCCCCTTAGGACCTGGAGGCTCACAGGCCTTAGTAAGCTGTCTGAGCTCCATCCAGCTCCCTGTGTGAACACTCACAGAGCTTTCCAGGGCTGCAAATAAAGCAGACCTGCGGGAGGTTTGTATCATGTTCCCTTGAGAGAGTTCTAGTGCACCCCCCTTCCCTCTTCCCTTCAGGGGGATCCTCTCCCCTGAAACAACACTGATGGAAGTACCGAAAGCCATCTCCAAGGTCTGGTGAGGCAGCCTGGTTCAAGCGAGGCGAAAGGGCTGTGCAGGCCGAGTTTGGAAGGTTGGCCAGCCAAGAGAGGCCTGGCTGGTTCCTCCTGCCAGCCAATTCCTTCGGTCCTTGTGGGTTTCCTCCATGTGTTAGATGAATGTAATATGACTCGAAGCTTCTCTTGGAGCTGCGTGCCATGACCTCATCTGCCACTGCCTGTCTATGTGGGGGAAGTGCCAAAGTGTGGTGTGGAAGGGGCTCGAGTCTTTCCCTAAGAGCATTTGGAGGAGTGGCCTGTCAGCGACCAAGCATGGCAAGAACTCAGTCATTCACTGAGTACCTACCTACTTTGTTTATGAGCAAGGCGTCCAAGAACTCCCCAAACTCCTTAGAAAATGTCTTGGTTTCCTTCATAAGCATTCTATCTGTCCTTTCTGCTTAAGGCTGGGATTTTTGTGTGGTTTTGTGCAACCAGCACTGCTCTTGAAATCAGTGGGGTTTTCAGGGAACTTCTCATCTCTGCCTTGCCACCCAAAAGCACAGCTGTTTCAGACACATGAATAATTTCCCTATGTTCCATTCCCCTGCCTTTAAAGCAGGAATAACAAAGCCAGTGTCACAGGGTTTTTCTTGAGTATGGTTGTTGGATTTATAGAATAGAAAACACACATGCCCAGTAAAATTGGAATGACCTAAAAATAAGGCTTTAAAAAAATGTATTCCACATAATATTTAAGATATATCCCAGGTAACACCTGGGTTATGCTTACATCAGAGAAATTATTTGTGTCTGTGGCATTCCAGTTTAACTGGGTGACCTGCATTTTATCAGCCAAGCCTACTCTTGAAGCTGAAGTAAAGGAACTTACAATATGCCCTACTGGTGACCTTCTCTGCATCTTTAGGTCTCAGAGTGAGACTCACACAGTGACTTAACACTTTCTCCTTCCATGCCAGAGGGAATCAAAACCCTGACCAGGCTTGAGGGAAGGTTACTATGATGCCCAGCTGGCGGGCAGGGTACTTCCCCCCCCATGGGAAATAGCACAGCAGGGGGCATCCTGCTGCTATGTGGATAAAGCTCCCCTTAACAGATGGGCATCTTTGAAGACCTTAGCGAATGATGTCCAGTGGTGCCTCTGGCACACTGGGTTTGCTCTGTGCAAGTCTGTCAATGCAGACAAGGAAGGTTAGGAGGAACCCAGATGGGGACACTGACCCCAGGGAACCCCCTCAAGGCATGATTACTTGGCTGGCCTCAAAGGTCAACAGTTGTATTAGACACAGGGACTTTCCTGAAGGTGATATTAGAGAAAGAGAGAGAGAGAGAGAGAGAGAGAGAGAGAGAGAGAGAGAGATTGGTTGGTGTGGGTGTGGGTAAAGGTCCTCCAGAGAGCTTACCATAGGTAAGGGGACCCTGGGGTGTGAATCAGTGCAGAGCCCTCTTTCTGCCCCATTCTGTTTGAAGGGTTCTGTCAGTGTCTCCTCCCTGCTGTCTCCCTGAACTCAGATCCCCTCTCACTTAAGCTCCCCAGCTATGGGCTGGAGGTGGACAGGTGGCAGGCCCCCAGCATCTGCCTCTGCATGGATAAAGGCTGCTGGGGCAGGCGCCTTCCAAGCCTCAGGATGTAATTTTCCCCTGTTCCACATGTGAATTCCAGGCAAGCCATTCAGCTGTCGTCGTCCTCAGGGAATTTTTCCACCAGGATTGAAAGTGGGGCCAAGAAACTGCGGGTCTGTGAAGCCATTGTTGCCTATGACTCAGATGAGCTTTCCCTTGGTTTGGGCCTGGAAGATGCTGTCTTTACCCAGAGCGCTGATGACAGCTTTGAATGTCATCACAGAGAGAATATGTGGTGGAGAAAAATCATTGTTTGATGCATTTCCTGGTCTCTTTTACATTTTCCCCACATCCCTTTTCCAACCAACTAATGTTTACTGAGGCATTTTCTTCTAGTTTACTTTCTAAAATCTCTTAATTCATTTTACCAACAGTATCTATAAAATCTAGTATTTGAAGTGTTCTAGTACGTGTCTTACCCTTATATATGAAGACACAACACAATAAATCCATGTGACTCAAATGTTAAAGTGTTCATCTGTTACCACCTAAAGATCCCCTTCACAAACACAGCTCTGCTGTGTGGAATTACCTGAGGTTAGAGATTTCTACCTTATTGAAATGGGAAGTTTCCTCCGTGTGGGTACCAGACTACAACTTTGCACTCATGAGCTTTGTGTCGTCCCAGGAACTCTGTAAAGAATTCCTGTTGGCCCCACTGTACAGATAAAGGAGCTGACTTAAAGGTCAAGGGAAGCCAGACTCAATCCCCAGCAGTAAAGTTTAGGATCCATGCAACCAGTTCTCACTAAACTTTTTGGAAAAAAAAAAACAAAAAACAAAAAAAACAAACAAACCAGGTATGGGTACTCCACTGGTCATGGGGAAAAAAACAAACAACCTTCTGTTGAAAAAGGAATCATTTAGTATGCAATGGTAAACCCATTCTTCCTTAATTTCTACCACATTACATGCAGTTCCCAACTTGCAGAGTGTGTTGGATTCCCAAAGTTCCTTTCAAAGCATTTTACTAGCCCTCTCCCCCAGCATTTCCCATGCTGCTTTGCAAGCACCCCCTCCTCCTACACTTTCCACATTGTCACCCAGTGATTTTCACATCTCCTCCTCACAGGCTCCAGGCTTTTAGGGACAATGACTTTGCCTTGTTGATTTTGATATCCCAGCCTCCAAGACAGTGCCCAGCCCAGGGAAACCCAGAGGATATATACATGTTGTATTAAATCATAAGTCATGTGTTTGGAACTTAGTTCTCCAAAGAAATACATTGCAAATGGGAGTAGAAGTGTTATGTTTCCAAAGAAACCACATGCATGTATTGAATACTTCTATAGCCTGAGAGTACTGATAACTCAGTTTTCTGGAGGTGCAGGTAGTAAGAAGTCCATGGGGAGAGAAACAGAAATTTTTCTCCCTGTCTCCAGCGCATATGATTAGTCTAGATGAAATTTCAGCGAGGAGTTCATCTCTGGCCTTCCAAACTGTCCTTTCCCATTCCCCCTCCATTTGTCTCCAAGCTTCATGCTGAAGTTCAACTGTAGAGCCTCACTCCCAAATATTCCCTAACTAATCTACTTAGCCTCCATTCCAGACCAAATTCCCATTTCCTGAGTACAGTTGACTTTTCAGAGGAAAACAACCCAATGGAGGTAATTCTTGCTACTTTGTTAATGATTGTCCAGAATATTCCTTCACCTGTCCCCAGTCTCCTACACTAGGCAGGGGTATGACTCTTCAGAGCAATGGGTAACACTGTGGGATTTATAGAGACAGATCTAGATTCGAATCCTGGTTCTGCCTCTAACTTACATGGTCTGGTCATGTGATTTCTTCGACCCTCAGTTTACTCATCTGTAAAATATGAGTTGTTTCAGTTATAAAAAGAGATAATACTTTCACTACCCTGGTATTAGGCTCTCTATAAGACATTGTTCTAAAGACTTTATATTTTGTCTTTAGTTCAGTTCAAATCATGAGGCAGATTGTCTTAACTATTATAAAGGACAGTAACATTACAAAAGAGATTTAAAATTAAGATTGATTCCTTCCCTTCCTTCTTCCAAAAGTGCTTTGAGAATGTGACCGGGTGAGTATGGCTATATGCGTGGCCGAGGACAGTCCCCTTGGGACAGAACTTTCAAAGCCAAGCAAGGATGCTGCCCGTGGCTGAGGATGGATCCCAAGCCTATTCCCTTCTGTGGCTCCTGTGTCCACAGCTTCTTCCCTCCCTCTGCCTCTGAACGTGTGGAATCTGCAAGTCCAAGAATTTTTTTTCCTCTTTCTTTCTTTCTTTTTTCTTTTCTTTTCTTTTTTTTTTCCCACACAGCTCACGGCAGCTGCAGGGTGGTAGGGGCCACGGATGGCAGCAGCTGTTTGGATGTATGGGCTCTCTGTAGTCTCTCTTTGTGAGTCAGGGGCTGTTTGTATATATTACTAGCTACCACCTGGCAAGACGTTTAGTTCCATCCCTGTTGTTTGAATGTTTCCAGCATGATATCATAAATTCAGGAGGGTGGGAGAACTTCGAGATTCTGACTACTGGCCCCTTACTGCCCCGCCAGTATTAATACAGAAGGGTTCTAAGGCAACTTTATGGCCTGGCAGACAGTTTTGGGTTTGTCCTCTGTTCCTTCCCACTTAACAAATTGCAGAAATGGAAGAGCCAAGGGGGTACACACTGGGACCAACGGAGCAGTGCAGCAGGGAAATGCTGGGTGCACTTGGCAGAAGGCAGGTGGCAAGCTTCCCCTCAGGGCTCTTGCAGTGAGTGTCCCTGGGGATAAACAGCCTCTCTTCTCTGGCCTCTGTTTCCTCTTCTGTCAAGCTTCCCTTGGGGTGGGCAGAACGGTGCTGCACTCCTCCGCTCCCCTGAGCTCTCCACTCAGATTCTCTGGTGAACTAACTACCTGGGACACTTTGCTGTTCATACTTTCCAGTTTCTCCCAGAGGTGACAATCCATTGTGGCTGTTGTAAGCCTGTTCAAATGTTCCCTCTTCCTTACAACTAAGGTGTTTCCCCTTATGAACATTATAAAGTTCTTGATCTCATTGGAGATTTGGGTGGTGTTCTTAAGACTTCTCAAAATGTGAACAGACTCCGTAGACCATTCTAATTACCATGAAGATTGTAAGTGACATGTATATTTTAACATAGACAGTTGTCAAAGGTATAGTATCAATAATATATTTATAGATGGCATTTCTTTTGAGTCAGTGTCTCCCTGTAACCCGAATTGGCTTGGAATTTGCTGTGTAGACCAGACTGGCCTCTATTTCTCAGAGATCCGCCTCGCCTGCCTCTACTTCCCCGGTGCTCAGATTAAAGGCGTGTGCCACCACTCCCCACTACAGGTTTTATGTTTAAGAGATATCTTAAGTGAGCATTAAGTAAGAAGGGAAATGATACTTGTTTTTATACAAGAGGTGATTATACAATGTCTATATCTTTGGAGCAACTGGGCACCCAAGGAGGGCGTTGTCATTCTTGGGGAAAGGAAAAATCGAGACTCAGAGAAATAAAGCAGCAAGGATTTGCCTGGCAGCTAATGGTGCTGATGGCAAAATTCAAACCCAAGCCCTCTCCAGATAGCGCTGCCTCTTGCTAAATATGCGTCGCCTAAAACAAGAGCCAAGATGGCTTCATCTTCGGGAGATTTTAGGGTCTCATGAATTATTGTTCCATGAAAATAGAGCTAACAAATGACTAGTTGTGAATCATATTCATCCACTTCCACCTCACTTAGCTGCCTGGAAACTTTCCTGCTTCCTAGACTTTGTTTTTTAGGGTTTATTTTTCCATTGTTTTAAAAAAGAAAATTTTTTTCTGGGCTGCCTTAAAGTATCTCAGGTCTAAGAAATGGACATTTAGAGTGAGCACAGTCCTCTTGAATTGATAGGAATGATGTCCGATAGAAGAGGGTTCATCTTACCTCCTCCTTCTCTATCCAGCTGTCTGTCCCAGGACTATTTTATATACATCTTTCCATTTTGCTGACCACTTTGCCCTACTCACCATCGCCTATTTTGTGTCTATAAAATTCATCTCTCATTCTTAAACATTCTAACTTTACTCGTTTGCCCTCCCTCTGGGGGTTAGAGCTTGGAATCCACTTGTATTGTTTCCTAAATACCCAGTGCATAGTAGGTGCTCAGTACTTGTATAGTGGGTATACACACTTATGAATGAATGAACAAATGTACAAATAAATACTACAATCTCTCAATTAGCTTATATTTTGGAGAGCAGGTATGTAGTTGATTCTTTTGGGTTCCTTGTTTCGCTCAGTGCCATGCTTCAAGAAAGGGGCCTGTTTTCAGGTAAATAACCATCCTTTTCTGTATCTTCTACTAGCATACACTTGTAGGAGAACTTCTTTGAAAAGAAATATCTGCAACTTTAAATACCCTGAGGGAATACAGATTTTTGTTGTTGTTGTTGTTGTTCCAGAAAAATCCTTGTATTTCTCTGTGAGACTGAGAAAGGAGAACGTGAGGTGAGGTGAAGGAACGTAAGAAAGATGCAGTGCTGTCAGCTTACAGAGCCCAGAGGAGGAGCTTGCTCCTGGAATAGACAGCTCAGCCCTTGCAGCCTGGGTTCCATCTGCAGCTGCACTACATATGGTCTCTCATCAGAGAGAAGGTAAGATGACAGAACATTCTATGCAGAGATTTACTTAGCAAAGGAGATGGTTACTCAACACATCTTGAAGTGAGAACAGCAAAAATGGATTTACTTATTAAGTCATAAACAGGGGCTAGGAATGTAGTTAATGGTAGAGTGCTGACTTAGTATGCACTGGGTCCTGGGCTCCGTCCCCAGCACCACATACATATACAAAAGTCATAAACTAAAAGCATATTAGATAGAGGCCCCCATGAGCTCTGTGACAGGTGATTTGAGAGTCACTCACCTCAGCAGAGTGGGATAGAGAAGCCCAGTCATCTTGAAAAGAAACTCTCAATCCAGGCTCCTCAGAGAAGATGTCTTGAGATAGTCTTGAGATGTCCTGGGGAGAGACAGAGTCTTTGACCCAGGGCCACTTGGCCTGCAGCGAAGGAAGTGAAAGTGTTGACGTGTATGGGGAAGACTCAACATTCCCTGTAAGGAGGAAAATACAGACATAAGCCCTTTTCCCTTTGTGGGTTGCTTTGATGGTAACAGGTATCCATACAGACGAACAAAAATCAATCGCCCTTGCTTCTTGTTTTTGCTCAGCAGATCCTGGCACCCAAGGCCCATTTTACTTTATATACTTTACATAAAAAAGCCCAGAAAACAAGTCACCTGGGGAAGAGGAGCTGAAGGATGCTAGAGCTTTTTCACTCATGTGATTTTGCCTTTCTGTTTAGAGGCTGCCGTGCTAGTCCCAGTGTTAGTTATTTCTGTGGACTTGAAACCATTGAGTGAATATTTGATCTTCCCCAGTCCTAGCTGGAGGCTTAATCATCCTTTGGGCCAGAGTCGGGGTCTTGTGGCTCTGAAGCACAGTGATGTGAAATGCCATGTAGTAAGACCCACTAACCCATAACATGATACCCCATGATATCAAACCCCCAAATTTGCCATCTTAGAGATTCAGCCCAGGTATGACATCACTGCTCCCTTCTGAGTCCCCTGGACTACTTTTAGACACTTGCTAGTCTGTTAGACACTTCACCTGATGGGGGATTTGGGGGCCTGCTAGCTTTGGAATTGGATGGGTGGAAATTGCACACATCCTGCCATGGCCAATGGGCTGTACAGTGCATGACAAAGGCACACACTGTGGAGCTTGACTGTGCACAACAGCGTGAGCCTGCCACTTTGTAGCTACGTGACTTTGTCAAGTTACCTAATCACTCTGTGGCTCTATTTGTTCTACAAAATGGAGATAATAGTGGCACCTTTTTCCTAAGACTGAGAAAGATGAAATAAATGAATGCATGCATAGTACCTAGAACTGTGCTGGGCAGATGACAGGCCCTCTTCAGTCAAGTCTATTACCACCACCATCATCAAATAGGATTTCTTCACCTAAACAGGAACAGTAATAGCCACATTGTAGGAAACATTAAGGGATTTCAAATGCAGGGACAGTTGAAGAAGAGGGATGAGTAAGTTATCACATTGGCTCTGCCAAACCTCTCTGCTTCTCCATAGCTCCTTCTAAGCACATAATGCAGGTTGTAGGCTCACCAGCCTTGTTACAGGTGACCAGTTTGCCCTGATTTGCCAGTGTTAGCATTGCAAGTTCCATGTCCTGCAAAACTCATTCTAAGCTAACTGGATGGTTGGTTACTTGGGCTCTCTGTGGCTATTGCTGTTTTCAGGGTACACTAATGATCAATCTTTTGAGTGTTGAGTCTCTCTAACCCTGTGTCACCATTATAAAGTGAATTAGTGTGTGTCAGCATTACAGAGAGGACTGGGGTGTGTCAGACCAAACTGGGTGTTTTTGCCTGCTTTTCTTCCTCCCTTCCTTCCTGGCACCGTCTCAATCTTATTCTCCCGTTTTCTTCTTGAATGGCTTTCTGCCCAGAGAAGGCGACCCAAGTCCCAGTTCACCCAGTTCATCACAAAGTGGAGTGAATTGTTTTTTCATTCCTGAAATGTTCTTATTTTTATGTTAGAAAATTGTGGCAATTTTCATATTTTGTTAAACAAGACATTACTGCCATATGTCAGGAAACTATGACAATAATTAATCTTGATTAAGTTAAACATGAAATTCTTTTCTCCTCTCTTGGTCCTTTTATAACAGAATATCTGAGCTGGAGCGATTCATGAAGAATAGAAACTGGTTTTGATTCATGTTCCTGTGGCTCACTTCAATCCATGTATTCTCTCATCCAGCAAAAGATAAGCCCAACTCAATCATGAAGCTGCTTTCTAGAGGGAAGGGTAGACCGTCTCTCCATCCCACTATGAACTAATATTCTTTTGTTCTGGAATTTGGGGGTTGTTTTTTACTATACAGTTAACTATCCTATCCTGACTGATACAATTGTAATAAGACACTAGACTTAGAGACAGTATATTAAAAGGTTCTGTGGGTAAATAAATTTGAGGACAATAAGAAGCCATTAATTGTGCTTGGAGTTCATTCTCCCTTTGTGAATTTTGATGATAGAACATGGAGTTTCAGCCAGACACGTAGGCACTTAACCTTCCAAGTTTCCATTGTATCTGATTATATCTGAATGTTAGTCAGCTTTGTATTACTATAGCAAACACTGGAGGCAATCAGCTTATAAAGAGAAAAGGTTGATCGTAGCTCACAGTTTTGGAAGTTCGGTCCATGATTGGCTAGATGCACTACTTTTAGGCCTCTGGTAGAGGTGCAAGATGGCAACCAGAGGAGCAAGCAAACCAAACCATTCACCTCATGACTGGGCAGTAAAAGAGAAAAAGGATAGACCCGATCCTCCATACCTTTCAGGGCCATGTTCTCAATGATCCAAGCCAGACCGATATTCCAGTGGTGAGATGGGAGACAGAGATAGGAGTATCCCTGTAAGCTTGTGAGCCAGGTGACCTGGCCTGTGCAGTGACAAACAAGGAAAAGACAGACCCTGGGGCCAGTGAGATGGCTCAGCAGGTAAAAGCACTTGCACAAACCTGATGACCTGAGCCTCATCCTTGGAACTCATCCTTGGAAGGAGAAAACCAACTCCACAAAGTTGTCTTCAGACCTCCATACGTGAACTGTGTTATGAATGCATCCACATTTACACACAGGAATGTGCGTGCATGTATAACGTGCACACACATCATATTACACACAGACATACAAACCATACACACAGATTAGTCACAAGGAAAACCATTTAATCTCTTTGGTGCTATGGGATATCCAGGAAGAGAAGTGTCTTTTAGTTCCTTATTTTTTTTTTTTCAAGGACCTGAATAGCTTTAGGCAAGCAGTGAAAGACCAGATCTGCTTACAGAGATCAGAGATCTGCTTACAGGTTTTCCTAGTATGATGACACATGGCTTTAGAATGCAAGCTAACGAGGAAGAATTTGAAGTCAACCGTTAGCAGAACTCTCTAGTTGCTGAATCTGTGGATTAAGGGGAAAAGCTAGTAGACATGTAAGTCAAGAGGACTCCTGCATTGGAGGCCCCTTGAGGGTAAGGCTGCCTCCCCTTTCTTCCTCCACAGGGCCAGCATGAGACTCTGTGCATGAAAAATTCAGGCACATACTGACTTCTCCTCATCTAGAGGGCAAAGCTCTTTAAGGTTGACTTTTACTGATCAAGAAATGGGGGTGGGGTTCAAGTAACAGATGATTCCAACTCCGGCTAGCTCAAGGGTAAATGGTGTTTAGCTGAAGGTACAGGAAACTCATTGAATCTAAGGATTTATAGAATAAGCAAGCTGTGAGCAGAACAGATCCAGCATGACCTTGAACAGCTCAGCAGCAAAGGTCCACAGGCCAGCCACTTGGAGCACTGGCACCATGTGAGAGCAATATGATCAGTCCAGCCTTAGACCAGGTTCACCTTACCAAGCAGCTGTGGCTGAGGGGCACGGCTGTGGAAGCACACCTGTGACTTAGGAGATACTGTTAAAAGAATGGGGATTTTTGTGAACCCAGCAGCTCCTATAAAATCACCTCTTGCATTTTGTGTATCACTTATCTTTTGTGCTTAACAAACCATCTCAGAACTAGTTCTAAACAACAACTGTGATGCTCACTTATGAGACAATATGGGCCAATAATTTGTGCTGGGTTCAGCTAAGTGGTTTATCTGCTTGTTTCTCTTAGGATTATTCTTTAGGTTGTAGCTATCTGACCTGTTCCTATTCCATATGACTTCTCATCTTCAGATAAGCTTTCTTACATGGTGGTCTCAAGAAAGCAAGAGAAGGCAGGCTTGGAATTCATTTTCTTACATTACATTTGCATTGGAAGTAAGTTACATGGGTATACCTAAAGGGCTGAGAGATAAACTCT